>NW_006263615.1:333834-337935 GCF_000469605.1 Apis dorsata | reverse complement strand
GGGGGAGGGGGGAGTCGGCCGAGGGGGAGCGCGGTGGCCACCTCTTTCGTTTTCACCCTCCTTCGCTTTATACCCTGTAACGCTTCCGTAGGGCACGATTCTTCAAGAGATTTCCGCTCCTCTTCTGATTTAATAAAATTGTCTCTTGTTCTTCTATGGAGAATAGATCTTTGATATATATATAAGTTTTCTTCGTTCGAGTACGAAATGTTTGAGGGAAGGGGATAATTGTAGTAGAATGTCTGTTCTGATCGTGGAACAATCTCATCTCGCTACTCGGCCGATAATTAATTCCCGATACATGTCTCGAATTTAGGGCGAATTTACCTTGGAATTAAGAGACACGCGTTCGCCAAACTTTAGTAAGTTTGCCAAACTTTTCCCTCCTCTCCCCCTTTCGATCGATGGTTTAATTAATCGTCGAAAAAGATGGACTGGCTCGTTACGTTACGTAACCGCGTAGCAGCGGTAAGGTAAACGAAACGACGTACGGTTCGCTCGAGTCGAGTCGAGTCGTCGGTGTACGTAGTAGCTGTTCGATCGAAGCGTAGATCCACGTTGAGATCCTACGCCATGCATCGCCGTGGATGCAAGTGGACGTGTAGTACAGTTGTGCAATCGAGTTATCGACAAATCGACGTTAATTGCTATTCTCGGTTCGAAGGCAGTGACGGGGCGAGGAACACGCGGTGCCACGCGGTGAAACAATTCTTTAAATTGGCGAGTTGAAGCGATCCATTTCTCTCGATTCTTTCATTTTCACTCGGAGGAAAGGGGTTGGACTCGATTCGATCGTTTTATTATTTCCATTCTTCCTGCGAATTATTATTATTCTCCCTTTTGCCCGACTCGACGATATATATATGGGGGCTCCTCTGGCAGCCCAGTTGCGGAACGTGGTTGGGGAATGGTCGGTAAATTGGCTGAATTGCCGCGTCCGAGAATCGTGGCACGTCGATGCACGGAATCGCTCGAATTACGGCAATGACGGAACAGTTTGGACACAGATCTCACGGATACCTCGCCACTTAAATTTTCAAAATTAACTTAAATTTGTAGCTTTTCTTAGAAAGAATTTGTTTCCACATCTTCATGAATTTTTCTTTCCCATCCGACGTTTTCGGAGGAGAAGGAGGAAAATTCTCACTCGACGAGTTTTCATTTTTTCCCAAATCGATTCAGATTCGAATCGTCATTGAATCCAAACTCTATTTTCCTGCATGCTTCGAAAGAAAGGGGAAAAGATGTTTGAAAACGCGCGATACGCGGGCCGCACAACTACGAAAGTGAAAAGTTTCGGTACAACGACAGATGGTTCCAGCATGTGCAGCGAGTTGCAAGAGTATATATTAAAAAAAGAGAAAGAGAAAAAAGTTCCCATTGGCGCGATAAAAAAGCAGGCATAAATTATCATCACGTGTACGTTCCATTATCTTTTTCTCAAAGGCCGATTATTTATTTTATCCAAAAATTTAAATCAACCGCGAGTTGGAATAATTAAATTCCGCGCGTTTCGTCGGAATTCGAGTCGAAATCTTCCCGATCGATTTTTCCACCCGATCGATGAATCGGATATCGATATCGATCGAAAATTGATTTCCCCCTACGAAATAAATAACGATCGAGTTCCCCCAGCTGCCTATTCTTTAATAGGCAATCGGCGCGTGCAGCCGTAAGGGCGCACGACACCACAGCTCTCACAGCTGCCGGAAGTATACATCTGCCGCCGGTTAACCGTGCCGCGAGGCTTGGCCCACCTTTGTGCAACGCGCGCGTTTCGTGCCATTGTTTCGCGCAATTATTTCGCCGGTATTCGTTATACCACCGCGGTATTTCCTTCCTCTCCCTCGATCGAACGAGTTTTGGAGGAAAAATTGATCGAAAATCTTTTTCCTCCGGAAAAGAACGAGGAAAAGAAGGAGGAGGAGGAGGAAAAGGAGGAGGAAAAGAAGGAGGAGGAGGAGGAGGAAGAGGAGGAGGAGGAGGAGGATTTTGAAAAACGGAGGAACATCTGCCAGGAGGAGGAAACGGCGATGAGGTTCGATAAGGGTCTGGCTCGTGCCAGAACGCAACACCTTGACCGTCTCTGGATCTCTGGTGAGTTTTTCTGGGAGTCTGGAACCGGTGAAAGGCGTCGAAAATCCCGAACAAAGAGATCTTCTTCCGATTCTAGCCTCGACGAGGGGGAAAAGAAGGAAAAAAGGAAAAGAAAGAAAGATATCCATCGAAAAATTCCGAAGAGGAGAGATACGAAGTGAGTCATCCCATCTACCCCCGTAACGAAACGTGGAAATAATTAACGGCAAGTTTGCCTCGTCAAACGCGATACGAAACGAGGTAAAGGAGGCAGGCCCTCGATATCGATGAACCTTTATAATCGAATCGATCTTGACGAGAATGTTGGCAACCGGTTTAATCCCGAGTTTAATTAGCGCATTACGAGGGGGTAGGTAGCATTAAACGATCGGCGATTCGATCTTTAAAGCAAACTTCCTTACCTCCCCAAATAAACGGATAAAGATTTATCTTTTGGTTAACGAGTTATGCGTATCTCTCTCTCTCTCTTTCTCTCTTTTTCTATGTCCTCCTCGCGTTTCAAGACCCTGTAGCAGTCGTGTTTTTTCCCTCCGAATAAATAACCGTAATTTTCCGTGGACAGTTTCAATAACAGGGGACGCATCTTAAAAGAGACAAAAGACTTCGAGTATGTACTTGATGGTCAAAAAAAATTCCTTCCCCCTGAAATCTCTTATCGTTTCCTTTCATGCTTGCGTTACGTTATACATTATACAGAGTTGGGAATTAAGGTTGAAAAAGTAAGTAAAAATTTCGAATAAATGTTATTTTGAGTAATTACTCGTTGAAGTGCTTGAATTTATTCGAGATTATTATTATTATTATTATTATGTTTCGAACGTTAAATAATTTTATTTGTAACTTCGAAATTTAAATTAATTTTATATCCATCACTATGTACGTTTTATAGAATTGGATTTTAAGATTGAAAGATCAATTGAAAATTACGAATTATCAAAGTTATTTTGTGTTAATTACTCATTAAAATGCAATTACTCGCTATTCATTAAAATAATTTTATTTGTAACTTCAATTTAAATGAAATTAAATTTTGCTCATCGTTGTCTATATCCCACAGAATTGGATATTAACTCAAGATTGAAAAAGTAATTAAAAATTTCGAATAAATTTATTTTACTTTGAGCAATTATTTATTATTTTATTTGTAACTTCAAAATTAAATTAAATTTTTCCCATCATTTCTGCTTCCGTTTCGCAGAATTGGATTTTAACCCAAGATTGAAAGAGCAATTGAAAATTTCGAATAAATATTATTTTACTTTGAGCAATTATTTATTAAACTACTTGAATAATATTTATTCGTAGCTATTATAATCGATCTGCTTTTCGTATTATTATTTGTAACTTCAAAATTTATTAAATTATTAAATTAAATTAAATTTTTCCCATCACTCTCTCCATAGAATTGGATATTAATCCAAGATTGAAAGAGTAAGTAAAAATTTCGAAAAAATTTATTTTACTTTGAGCAATTATTTATTATTTTATTTGTAACTTCAAAATTCAAATTAAATTAAATTTTTCCCTCTCTTTGCATCCCACAGAATTGGATATTAATCCAAGGTTAAAGGAAAAGTAATTAAAAATTTCGAATAAAGTTATTTTACTTTGACCAATTACTCGTTAAAATGAATAACATCTATTCGTAGCTATTACAATCGATCCGCGTAATCACGTTTGACACTGCAATTGTTACGTTTCGAACAATAAATTGTCGAAATAACTTTATTCGTAACTTCAACTAATAAATTTTGCCCATCACTGCTTCCAGGCATCTGCATCTTAAACGAAAGAGAGAAAGAGAGAGAGAGAAAAGAAGAAACGAGGAAGAGACGATCAAAGGTCCCACGAATATTCCCTGTCCCAATATTTTCCAATCGACCCGTTGCAAGGAATTCGGACGATGGACGATCGGCATAAACGAATCTCCTCAACCCTTTCTCGTGTTTTCACCCCCGCAGCTGACTGAGCCACGGGGATACCATCTGACGGCTCGGCCAGGAA
>NW_006263615.1:331760-333617 GCF_000469605.1 Apis dorsata | reverse complement strand
TTCCCTCCCCTTCCAGCCACCTCCTCCTCCTCCTCCCTCTCTGCCAGGCCCGCACCAGTCCAAAAAATCGAGACGATTTCGCCCGGAAGAAGAAAAAAAAGAAGAAGAAGAAGAAGAAGAAAAAGAAGGAAGCGAACACCCGGCACCGTGTTTCCGGGGGTGAGATTAGAGCAGAGCGAGAGTTTAGAATCGAAATTCGAATTAAACGACGAGTTTCATTCAGGGGGGAGAGAAACTTATGAAAGGGATGATGAATTTTGAATGGCGGATTGGTTGGAAAGTCGACAGGTTATCGAGATATTGGAATACGGATAAGGGGGCAATGTTTGGCGGATTTCGATGGAGAAAGTTGGATTCCCTTGGAAATTTCCCTTTCTTCTAAAAGGATTGGTAAAAGACTTTAACAATTTTGTTTTCAAACGGAGGAAGACCCGATCTCGATTGAAATTTCCGTTCGATCGAGGTTTGTTGCTCGATCGCCAATCACCCTCCCCCTAATGGGCTGTCCGAATCCTCGACGAGACCCGCGGTCGCGGGGATATTATAGGCGGGGAATAAGCATAGATTCCCTTGGTAACAGCAGCCTCGGACTTATTTTCGAGCGAACGTCGAAGACAACAAAAGTACCTCGACGGAGCAGATGCATGGCATGTGCTACGAACCGACACCAGATGCCCCATTGGCGTAGAGATCCCCGAGGCAAGCTGCGCCACGATAAGCTGCCCGGGATCGGCCTTTTCGGCCTTTTCGGTCGCGTGCCAGTCCCAGACTTCTCTCCGGATTCTCCTTTCTCCCTTCGATTCTCCTCCATCCACGGGAACGACGACCATCCATCCCTCCTCCTCTTCCGGTTTACGTCGAGGCGAAGGAGGGAAGCTCTGGGCGAAGCCGCGACGACACCTGGAAAATTCTCTCCCAACCGAGATAACGAGCGAGATTCGTAAGAGATTCGAAGGAGGGGAAGAAGGGATCGAAGAAGAAGAAGAAGAAGAAAGCGAGGATCGAATTTAACTTAGCTCTCGTTTATTTACTGGTCAATCGATGATTATCTACAATGATTTATTGTAAAAGTAACAAGTAGTCGTGTATAAGTTAAAACGATACGATATCATACATATGTACAAGGGACGACGATCGAGGATCCTTCGTTGATCCTGACTGACTCGAGAGAGACGAGAATCGTCGACGAAAGAGTTGTTTATCGCCCAACGTGTGGCACGTCTCGTGTATCGGCATAGAGAAAAAAAATTATCGTTTATGTCGAGATGGCGGGTGACTCGCGATCGAGGTCGTGATCGTCGATCCAAAATCACTCGCCAATCTCTCTATAATCTATATATATATATGTATAATTCCCATCACGTTTGTTCATCGATCCGAATGTCGACGTTGAATTCTTCTCCTCGTCTATATCCGATTTGCTCGATTGTTAGAGATTATTCATCGTATCGTATATGAATTCAGAATCGATATTTATCTAGCGTTTAAATCCATCGACGACATTTCGATCCAAATTCTCGTATACCATCTTCTTTTTGTTTTTTTTTTTGTTTCTTTTTTTCTTTTTTTCGAATCGGTCGAACATTGCACAGCATAATCGCTGTTTTTCTTTCTCCAAGAGTAGACGTTTCTTTCTTTTTTTTTTTCTTGTTCTCTCTCTCTTTCTCTCTCTCTCTATTTAAAAGGTAGCGAGGATTTTTGTAGTTAAGGATAAGATCAACGAGCGATTGAAACGGAGGCACTTGGTAAACGTGAGAAATTGCGAGAGGATTGATAGAGGGGCGAGATGCGATGCAACGTTCGAACAATTCGCACGAATTTATCACGCGCTTAAAATAATCTCTACAGGAGATTTGC
>NW_006263615.1:331252-331703 GCF_000469605.1 Apis dorsata | reverse complement strand
TTTTTTTTTTTTTTTTTTTTTTTTTTTTTTTTTTTTTTTTTTTTTTTTTTTGATTTCAAAACCGACGAGGCGACGTCTCTTCTCGCTTTTCGATCCTCCAGAACGAATTTTTCCACGCGAGGAGGATCGAACAGGCAAAAGTGATGCGCGATAAAATAATCTACAGGTTTCTCTCTCTTTTGTCTATGTGTGTGTGTATGTGTGTGTGTTTTTTTTTCTTCTTTTTTTTTGAAAAAACGTCTCGACAATCGATTAAGAAACTCTGGTTAACTGGGGGGTTAAACTGGGGTTCACAACCCTCTCCCCCGTTGTTCTCGTTCATATCGATCCAGCGTATGAACCTCCCCCTCGTATTGACATCGTTTATTGACATTCGTTTCTCGCGGAGTCGAATCTAACGTCCAATGGATCGAAAGGGGTTGCGGGAGAAGAGGGGAATTTTTTTTTTTCT
>NW_006263615.1:328280-331026 GCF_000469605.1 Apis dorsata | reverse complement strand
ACGAATATTAAAAAAAAAAAAAAAAAAAGAAAACGATATTATAGGTAAATACTAATGACGAGTATATATGAAAAATAAAATAAAAAAAAAAACGAACGCTAAATCGTGCTAAAACGATACGAAAGAGGAAAAGGAAAGATTGAAAATGATTAAAAAAAAAAGAACAAGAAAAAGCGACGAATATTGTAATTAATCGTTGTACGAATATAAAAAAAAAAAAATTAAACTTGTATAACCAATTTGGTGCAATCGAAAAAAATGAGGACGTTACGTTACGTACGTTCGTGACGCGCCATTGGATGTTAAGTTCATCCTCCCTCTACCGTATCATCATCAATGGATAGGAACCTGAAGAAGAGTCACGGATCACACAGACGATCGTCTTTTCTTTTCTTCTTTCCTTTCTTTCTTTCTTTCTTTCTTTCTTTCTTTCTTTCTTTCTTTCTTCTTTCTATTTTTCTTCGTGAAAAAGAAACAAGAAAAAGAATGGAATCGATTTGAAAATCCCCGACTCTTCGTACGCTTACACGGTTAGTTAGCGGTGCTTCTTTAAGTGCTTCTTTAAGAGTTCTTAACTTCTAATTTAAAAATTTGTTCGAACCTTTTTTTTAGAATCTCTATTTTAATAATATACGTACTTTCTAAGGACGCGTGGAGGGGGGGGGGGAGGAGAAAAATGAAAATGAAAGGGGAAGGAAAAGAAGAAAAGGAGAATATCACGAGAGAGGATCGAAGAGAGGGAGGGAGCGTTCACTTTTTTGATTCTCACGCGGTGAGATTTTCTCTCGTTGGCCGGAACGAGAAGCAACAACTCGGCCACTCCTCTCCGCAACTGCGACCAAGTTTTGGAATCCGCTCGACTCGAATCGNGCGCCGGTGTCCTCCTCTCTATCCCTCTCTCGTGAAAGCGCGTCCGTCGTTTGCTTTTGACAAACACGCGGCATGAATGCATTTTAATCCGAATGGCAAGAGCTGCTTCTCCTCTCCTCCTCCTCCTCCTCTCTTTATATTTTCCTTTCTTTTATCGCGACAGATAGCCCCGTGTGCTCGACCAAGAGCATGGAGCAAACCGGTGGACGATCACCGGTCCGAGATGATTGAAAAGTGAATGTGGGACGTCTACCAACGACCGTCTATTCTATCTATCCTCAGTAGAGGAGGAGTAGACGAGGTCGAACGTTACGAACGTTAACGAAGCGTTTCATCCTTTTCCTTTCTTAAAAAAAAAAAAAAATAAAAAAAAGGCAAGCGGACAACGAGTATCAACGAATCCAACGATTGTTTCCTTTCTTCTAAATTGCCTCCCCCTTTTTTCTTTCCGATTCACACAGGGGAAGCATCGTAACCTAAAGAGGTTGCCCTTCCCCCTCCCCGCGTGTACCTTCTTCTCGACTTCCACCTCGAGACGGGTGGAACGGGCGCTCTCCTTTCCAACCATCGCGTCCCAGATCGCGATTATCTCTTCCTCGCTGGAAGCAGTTCCTCCAGCCTCCTGAGAGGAAGAGGAGAAGGGAGGGGAGAAAAAAAAAAAAAAAACAAAAAAGCACCTCGTCTCGAGGATAAAAATCTCTAGAGCGACTGGTTTACGTGGCGTATCGAAGGAAGGCTCGTTCCCTCTGCACCTCCAGATGGTCCTTCATGGCCAACACCGTGGGATGATGAGGCGGCAATCCCTCGTCCTCGACCAGATATCTGAGGGCTTCCGTGGCGCATGCATCCCAGCCGGCGTTCCAAGACGAAGACGGAACAACCCGGCCCGTCCATCGAACGAAACTCAGCTCCTGTCGCCGCCGCCGTTTGCCAAACGGGAGAGGCGACTCCCCCTGCCTCCTCGCCCATTTGCTCGACGCAGCGACGTCGCGACAATTACCCGTCCCCCCCTCGAAGCTCTGATCCCGAAGGCAACTCGTCCCTACCACCATCGCCTCCGTTCGACGCGGTTCCCTGTCGACGAGGCCCGTCGCCGCGGCCGTGGTCGTGGTCGCGACTCTGGCGGCCGAGGTGGTCTGCCTCTCGCGGGCCCGCTTCAACTCGTTGGCCAAAGAGGCGGCCAGCTGGTGCAACAGCCTGCCGTCCTCCCGTTCCTCTTCCTCGAGCTCCTCGTCCAACTCCACGCCCTCGTCCTCCGAGGAGGAGGAGGAGGACGAC
Source organism: Apis dorsata (assembly GCF_000469605.1). Classification (NCBI taxonomy): domain Eukaryota; kingdom Metazoa; phylum Arthropoda; class Insecta; order Hymenoptera; family Apidae; genus Apis; species Apis dorsata. Next base: position 328,878 of record NW_006263615.1, on the reverse strand, counting down.
GACGACGACGACGACACCAGGTTCTCCTCCTCGTCCACGCCCAACAACGTCAGTAACCTCTCCGCGGCATCTGCGCAGACCGTGCAATGGGTTTGGTGTGTGCGTGTGCATACGTGGCGGATATGTGTTGCACCCGCGCTTCGATAGTCCCTTCCCTTCCCCCACTTTCCGAGCGATTCGAAAGTCGACCGCGAAAATCGAGTCTCCACCTCGAGCGTTTCGTATATCCACGGTGTATATCCTCGGAATTACGGGAGAAAAAAGAAGAATAATAATAATAATAATAATAATAACAATAATAATAAAGGTGGATTGGAGAAAATAGATGGATATTTTTCAGGATGGAAAAGGAAAAAAGAAGCGAATCGAAAGGGGAGGGGAAAATGATCGAAGAGGAATTCGGCCGGAATTGGCCTCGAGGAGACGAGCGTTTCGCGCTCGCGCCCTTCCTGTGGGAATGCTGCGCCATCACCCTCCCATGGGAACTACCTGTCGCTACCCCGCTACGCCTCTGTCCTTCCTCCTTTCTTCCCGCGGATCATCGAATTTCGCACGATCCTCCTCTCTCTTCTTTCCGACCCACCCCTCTCGCTCGTGT
>NW_006263615.1:323548-328036 GCF_000469605.1 Apis dorsata | reverse complement strand
GGTGATGGTGGTGGTGGTGGTGGTGGTGGTGGTAGAGGGTCAGTTCGTCTTGTGGGAACCACGCCGTGGATACCGTGGTCTTCGATCGAACGATTAAACCGGGGATACGAAATTGGATCGTAACTGCTTTGGATGGATGAGGGGAGGAGATTCCTTTTTTTTTTTAAAAGAGTGGTCGGATATCGTTGCAAGGTTTAAAGTTAAAGGGGGAGAGAGATTTTTTTCTCCCACGATTTGTCTCAATTACGAAGACGGAGAGGATATTTGAAGAAAATATAGCCGGGAAACGGATATATGGGGAACGCGTTGAATTAAGAAGAGGGAAGATACGTGTGTAATACGGTCGGATTAAAGGAGATTAAACAAGTTTTGGGGAACTATTAGTTTCTCTGGAGGAGAGGGTTATGAATTATGTAACAACATTGTGTCTGGGTACTCTGGAAAACAGAATTTGCGCGTATTTAGGTGGAAATGGTGTTTTCCGTGAGAGTGTGTATCTTCATCAACATGCCAGTTTTGATAAAATAGCGGTTGAACGGATGAAGGGAATATCCTCGCGCGAAAGAAGCGGTGAAATTCGAGGAACATCGAAGATCGATCAGAGATAAATCTTCTCTCTCTCTCTGTTTTTTCTCTCTCCATAAAAGTTCACACAGAGCGAGGAACGAGTTTAATAAATCTCGTCTCGCATAAATTGAAAAGGAAATTATAATTTATAGGAGTCGATATAGGAAACCGGATCACGTCCATCTCGCGAGTTTTTTTTTTTTCTCGTAGACCGTGCTCCCTTTTTCCTTTCCTTTCCTTTTCTTTTCTTTTCTTTTCTTTTTAACGTGCTCTCTTCCTTTTTCTTCTTCTTCCTCCTCTCTCTTTTCATCCCATCGGAACGGAACGTCTGGACCAGTCACACACAAACGAGTTCATTGTTTTTTTCCTCCGGAGGACAACCCCCCCAGGATGTGGACGCCGGACGTTCCCACAGGGATAGCCAGATTTAAATGTCTCTCGCTTCTATGGTCTCTCCAGGACGAGGAGAGGTTGCGGATGGATTGGGTTAGGTTAGTCAACGATTTAAAGGTCTCCGCGAAGGGTGAACCGTGTAGTTGGGTTACCTACGTCCCACGGCAGAATTCGGCGTTACAAACTGAGATTGAAAAAGTAACCAGTCAAAAATTTCGAAGAAAAAGTTAATTAGTAATTATTTATTAATTTATGAATTTCAATTTATTCGCTATATAATCGATCCGTTTGGCAATCTAGGATTATTGTTGTTTCGAACAATAAATTATCGAAATAATCTTATTCACAACTTCAACTATTAAATTTTTCCTATCACTTTCTATGTCTCATGGCAGAATTAGTTATTAATAATTATTAGTTAGTTAAGTTAATTAGTAATTATTTATTAATGAATTCGAATTTATTCGCAGCTATTATAATAGATCCGTTTGGCAATCTACGATTAATATTGTTTCGAACAATAAATTGAAGTAATTTTATTTTGGCAACCTATTATCATTATGTTTCGAGCAATAAATTATCGAAGTAATTTTATTCGTAATTTCAACTAATTAAATTTTGCCCATTCACGACAGAATTAACCCAAGATTGAAAAAGTAATTAAAAATTTCGAATAAAGTTATTTTAAGTAATTATTTATTAAAATATTTAAATTCTATCTACGTCTCATGGCAGAATTAAACATTAACCCAAAATTGAAGAAGTAACTTGTCAAAAGTTTCGAACAAAGTTACTTTAAGTTAATTAGTAATTATTTATTAATGAATTTGAATTTATTCACAGCTATTATAATCGATTCATTTGGCAATCTACGATTAATATTGTTTCGAACAATAAATTGAAGTAATTTTATTTTTGGCAACCTATTATCATTATGTTTCGAGCAATAAATTATCATTATGTTTCGAACAATAAATTATCGAAGTAATTTTATTCGTAATTTCAACTAATTAAATTTTGCCCATCCACGACAAAATTAACCCAAGGTTGAAATAATAACTAAAAATTTCGAATAAAGTTACTTTAAGCAATTACTTATTTAAAATGCTCGAATTTATTCGTAGCTACTATAATTGATCCCTTTGACAACCCACGATTATTATTGTTTCGAACAATAAATCATCACAATAATTTTATTCCTAACTTCACTATTAAATCACTGTCTATACTTTAAAGGATTAGGTATTAAGGTTGAAAAAGTAATTAAAAATTTCGAATAAAGTTACTTATTAAAATGTTTGAATTTATTCGTAGCTATTATAATTGATCCGCTTTTCGCATAATTTTTCGTTTGGCAACCTACGATTATTTCGAACATTGAATTAAAACTTTATTCATAACTTCAACTATTAAATTTTGCCCATCGTCTGAAACGACAACTTGCCAACGATCTTTGATAATCGAGACGGTATAACGAAATGGCCGAGAAATGAAAAAAGAAAAATGTGGATAGAAATGACTTGATCTCGAAAGAAGAGCAAACTATAAACCCGGATAAAACTTTCATAAGATCCACTTAAAAGATTCTGCTCGTTCGAAAAAAGAATCGGAGAAGATGATCGTTGCCCGGGAAGAATAAACCCTCTTCCGTCAATTTACGACACTCCCCCCTCCCCATTACGAAGATGATCACGAGGAACAAATCCTGCCCGAGAAGAGGCGTTATAGATTATCGGCGTTCCATCCAGGAAAAAAGAGATTATTCTACTATTCTTCCTCCGGAAGAGGAAGAGAACGTTTCTCGGCCCGAAAAATGAAACGAAATTTATAGATAAGGGATGAATTCGATCCCCTTTCCATCATTGCCAACCATTGCCTCCAGAAATTGCCAGCCTGAATTCTGAGGATCGAAACGGTTGTAAGATACTTATTAGCATATAAAATTCATATCTCAAAAAAGGGATCCCTTATTTTTTTTTCTCGTGTTCCCCGCCGCTTTTCGATGATTAATTATACAAATTTTAACGAATCTTACTTAAATGGAGTTTGGAAACTGTTATCCCGATCTTTCCCCCTCCTCCCAATGGTTGCTGGCCATTAACCCGTTGAAAAAGTGACTGGGCAATTAAAACCGGTTAAAAATAAAAGTTACTCGAAGGATCGCTTGTTAAAATGCTTGAACAACGTTTATAGCTGTTATAATTGGTAGCTGTGTTGGTAAATAATAATCGTTTGCCACGATTACGGAAGCAACGTAACTTCGACTATTAAATTTTACAGACGTCTGTGATCCTTGGGAAAAAGCTCGAGGAAAGGATCGGTTTGGAGATCGGTTGCTCGAACTCTTCTCGACACGTTTCGAAGTCGATCGAGATTAATTCTTTCCTCCAAATTGTTATTATCAGTATGAAAAGCGGGTACAAAAATTAGGTCGAGTGTAGGTTCTTGAAGAAAAGAAGGATCGTTGAAATTGGCAGGCAGATGGAAGAAGGGAGGAGAAGAATAAAAGTTTTCTGGGATTTTTATATCGCGCGCATCCTCGTAAGAGGATGCAGGTACGTGAAGCGCACCGTGGAAAAGGATCGAGAAATGTTTCCAGCCCGCGTGAGTTTCTCGCGTGGAAAGCAACAAATTTTCCCATATTCCCGGGGAAACTCGATTATCCCCCTTCTTCCCTTCCCTTTCTTCCGTTTCTTTGACAAAGGGTCGACGTTCGACCTACGTCGTTGAGGCAACACAAGGCGAGGAGTAAAGTTCGTTCTCGAAGTTCGTTCGCAGCAACGCCTCGAATCGAAATTTCGAGTAAATTCGATCGCTCGATAAATAATCATTTTATATATCAGCGTCTCTACATCCGTTTCTCGACTCGAGATTCGAAACGTTTCGGTATAAATTAAAAACGTTTTCCTTTCTTTTTTCCTTTCCTTCGACGATAAAAACGACCAGGATCGTCCAACAGGATCTCCGTGGACAGAGAGATAAAAGTGACGACCGTTTCGGCCAATTAAAGAAATCGGGGAATAAATAAGAGATCGCGATCGGGGCCTTTTACAAATTATCGATCGAAGACGACCGATCGACGCGTGCTGATTAAAGCGATTAAAAAAAAAGGCGACTCGAAAGAAGGTAAAACGATCAACAAAACAGAGGAAACACCGCGATGTTTCTCGAATCGAGTTTCTTCGGGATGGATCGCGTGACCATCCACCAGGATTCCAAGGGCCTCGAAGGAATCGAGCAGCAGGAGCTATCGTTCGAGAGCGAAACGCTCGAAGAGGAAGGGAGGAGTGGAGTGGAGAAGAGGAGGAGCGGATAATTAGGGCCGATTATTATCGAACGCGTGGCGTAAGTGGAATCACGGAAGAGGCGAAGTCAACGATCCCTTCGATCCCTCGTGAATGAGAATTGCGCGAGGTGTTGAGGAGGAGACGGAGGGAATCTTAGCTCTCCTCGAAACAATCGGGCGAGAAAAATCTGTGTTTTTCTCCGCGGGGAAGAAATTGCAGCGACCGTCCCCCTCGTTCCAAA
>NW_006263615.1:322487-323296 GCF_000469605.1 Apis dorsata | reverse complement strand
TCGTCGTCCCGGCCTCGACTTTGACCGTTCAACCGAGACGAGAATCGGGGAGGCAAGCCTCCCCCTCCCCCTCTTTTCGCAATCTCGTTGTTATTGCTTTCTCCACGCTCCCTTCTGTTCTTTCTCCAACGGATTCCTTTGAACACCTTTTTTCTCCCTCCCTCTTTCTTCTTTCCTCTCTACCTCTCCGACGAGGAGGAGCGAAAAACTGGTATTCCGCTGGTAGTTTCTAATTTGGAGAATTCTCTTTTCCCTCTTTTCTCTCCCTCTTCCTTTTATCTCGAGAATCCTTTGAAAAATATTTGATTCGTTGGTCTTTTATCCCTCGATCAACGAGGAGGATGTAATTTCATAACTGTCACATTTTTCCGACATAGACATAGGGGGGAGGGACAAAGGAAGGGAGAGAGAGAGAGAGAGAGAGAGTTTTCCCTGGAAGTTTCTTGGTGGAAAAAAGAGGGACGAGCGGCCAGTGTCAGAGGAGACGAGAGGAGAGGGGAGGACGCGAAGGAAACGTTTTTAACGATACGTTTATAAAGCTCGGGCGGAGAGGAGGGAGGGAGACACGGGCCAACAAAGTGAAACAAGCCAACGCGACAAAGAGTTTTCTTGCGGCTGTAAATAATTATTCTGTCCCGGGGATATTAGGGGGAAAATATTCCCTCTTTGTGCAGCGGGAGGGGAGGGGCAGTAATTGCATTTCTGCCAATTTTCCCCGCAGCTGAACGTTTATTTAGCTTAACAATTTTCGAGAGCCCACCCCTTCCTGCGCCCTCCAACGCCCACCGCCGTTATTCTGCCTCGTTACA
>NW_006263615.1:314479-322481 GCF_000469605.1 Apis dorsata | reverse complement strand
GCCAACCTATTCTCTTCCTCTCTCTCTCTCTCTCTCTCTCTCTCTCTCTCTCTTAATACCCCTTCCTTCCCCCGACAATCTAATTAACGAGCAAATAAAGTGCGCGAATGCACACCGGTTTCCACCGCAGAGGGATGAAAGGGTGGGGAAAGGTAGTAGTGTAAAACAAGGGGGGTAGTTAGGAATAGAAATGGAAACGAGGATATTCCAAGGAAAGCAATTTGAATTGCAAGAAACTTGTTTGCGCTCTTTATGAACGCCTCCAGGGATAATGATATTATATCATCGAGAAAAAGAGAGAGAGGAGGGGAAACGAGATCGACCAAACTTGCGTCGTGATTATTCTATCTTCAGGAAAGAGGGGAGGGGAGGAAAAGAAATAATAATAATTCGAGAAAGAGAAGATTTTTCTCTCGTCTCCTCGAGAAAGATTATCCATCCCCTTCGTTTTAATTGACCCGATTGTTAATAAACGGCCCGATCGCGCCCCGAACATTTCGAGGGATTCGAAGTGGTGCTCGATCGCGCCCCTAATTGCGCGCCCTTCCCCTCTTTAAACGAAAACATCCTGTTCGCCCTCCCGTTCAGGGTGCAGGGGGAGGAGGAGGGGGAAAGGGAGGAGGAGGGAACGAAGAATGAAAGTTTAATTACCTCGAATCGTCGGGGATGAATCCGCGACGTCGGTCGCGAGCTCGACCAGCTCGTCCAACCCTCCTGCGTCACCCTCGCAGTCCATCATCGTGTCCTGAAACCAAAACGTGATTCTTTTCACAACCATCGTTTCTTGCTTCTTCTTCTTCTTCCCTCTTCGACTTCTTTCATCTTTTTTTTCCCTCGAAACGATCTCGTTTCTGGAAATATCGATGGATATTCTCCGCAAGAAACGAGATTACGAGTCGAAGAGAATAAAGAAGAAAGTATCCATACGATTATTAATTTAACCTCGGTTAAAAAACCGTTTTCGTCGATAAAGGACGGTGATAAGATTTATTATCATTAAATGACGAATATCTGTCCTCGAATATTATAATCGAGAAGCCGAACGAAATCGGGATAAATATGCGTTATCGAAGAGTTGAGGGAAGAAAGGAGAAAAAGTTTGGAAAGAAGATGTCTTAACGAACATCCCCCCCTATATCAATTTCGAAAAATTGAAACACGTGGAACCGCGAGGCTCTCATTAACGTAATATACATTGTAATCCGTCGTTACACCGACTCTCTCTTTCCCTCCCTCCTCTTAATTTAGATTAAAATTGCACGTGAGACTCGGTGGCAAAACCGATTTAATCGCCCCCCGATTTTATCCATAAAATCGAGCTGCCGAATCACGTTCGTTAAACCGCCGCTTCTCCAATCCCTTAAAAGCTGATCACCGTTAATAAAGAGGACATTAAAAAGGGGAAGGGAGGACGAGAACAAAATCCAACCGAGACCGATAAGAATAAGATAAATCGATATTGAATGTTTTTTGAAGAAGAAAAAAAGAAAAAGAAGGAAAGAAAGAATGGAAACTGGTGGAAGTAAATTGAGCGAATCGTCGAACGATATGACGATTCGATTCGATTCGTGATTAATCGATCGAGTAAGCTTTGTTTCGAAATTATCGCCAATAGGCGAGCAGATGGTAATTAATCTTGATTAAATTTTGTACTCTCGTTATCGTCCACGATTCACGACGAGCGAGAAACTTATAGAGCGAGATTTTATAGAGCGTGTGTTCGATTAATTAAGTAGTGAGGCGAGCCGTTTGTTTCGAAATAACAATCGATTGTGACACGATGATTTATAGGATTCGATTTTATCGAAGAGAATCATCGATCTATTTTACATCTTATTCATTTTAAAAAAATACTTATTCACTTGCAATTAATTCGATGGGGATCGAATCTTCCGCTTTGGATTTGGATTCGATCTTTAAAACCGTCATCGTCCCTTAGAAGCTTCACTCCTTTCGTTCGTTCGGCCATCGAGGTCATCGACGTAAATCGAGGAAATTTATTGCGTGGGGTGCGTGCACCCGCGAAAATGCGCCCAGTGACCCAGAGAACGCGGCAATAAACGACCGTGAAAACCGACCGGTCACCCTTCCCTTCCACCGACTTTTCTCCCATCCTTCGCCAATTTTACTTCTGGTTAACTTGGAATAAAAAGAAAAAAGAAGGAGGGAAAGAATATCCTTCGCCAATTTTATTTCTGGTTGATTTGGAATAAAAAAAAAAAAAGAAGGAGGGAAAGAATATCCTTCGCCAATTTTATTTCTGGTTGATTTGGAATNAAAAAAAAAAAAAGAAGGAGGGAAAGAAATTATTTTCTCTTTCTACTCGGCTGATAATAATCTCGGCCAATAATTATCCAAACGGATGAAAAGGCCACCCACTTTGCGAAGGATGACGAGGGTTCAAAGGCATCAAAAAGAAAAGTTTGATAATTTCGATGTACGTTTCGTGAAAAAACGCGAGGAATCTCTGCTTCTGAGGAGGATGCGTGCGTTATAATCGATCGAAGGAGCGCGATTTCGTGGCAAATTTTCGTGGCAAGTATGCAAATCACATGGATTCAATATTACAAAAAAAAAAAAAAAGCAGTAGTTGAGAAAGAAAAATCCTTTTTCAAAGGAGAAGTTTATTGCCGGAATGTTGAATGAAGGGGCGCGATTACAGTTGAGAAGTGGGTTCGAAATAAATTAAAAAAAAGAAATCTCGCGGGAAACAAGTTTGAGAGTTGCAACTTCTGCAATTAAAAAAAGGATCGGCCAAATTTATTACTGGATGGATCGATCGTACGACGTTTCGTTTCGAGCTCGAGTCTTTGTGCAAGTTTGGAGAAAGGAAAATTTTGTTCGAGAGAAGGAGAGAGGAAGCGACGGAGGAAAGAATATTTTCCTCGTGGAAAACGAGGATAATAAACGGGCGATAAAACGGGGCGAGGATGAGATACGAGACGTTTAAAAAAGAAAAAAAAAGGAAACAAAGTGGAGAAACTTTTGTCCACTTTTGCTTGGAATTTATTTTTTCCCGCTGCTCATCCCCCTCCTCCTCCTCGTTATCTAGATGGCGGACGGAGAAGAATTTTTTTCCTCGACTTTCTGTCTTCCGCAAACTTTCCAACAATGTGTCGTTGCGAATCAAGGATACAATTTGCAAGAATGGAATTTTAAAGCTTCGAAGTTTCGAGGGTTGCGGAAAGATGAAGCGTTGTGGAAGAAGATTAATAGCGCATCCGCGAGATATTGATTCGCGAGGGTAAATAAAGCTCTCCTCCGCAAACTGACCCAGTTTTCGCCCGAGATTTCCGTGGTTAATCGAGCCCTTGACACGATGGTGGCAAGGATGCGGCGGAAGGTCTAAGGGGAGCGCAGTTTTCCAACGAGGGGAAAGGGAATTTCGAGAGCGGTGAACTCTATTTTAAACTATTTCAAGTAATCGTAACAACGCGCCACGTTCAATTCTCGAGGACGATAAATTTCCATCTACTTTTCACGGACGGGAGAACAATTTGCCCTTCCCTCCTCCCTCCATTTTTACGACGAAAAATACGGTCGAAAACGTAAAGATAAACCGTGGTCGGAGAATCTGGGAGAGAAAACTTTTCAGATTCAATTTTACTTGAAATCCCCGCCCTCGAACTTGTGCAACTCCGTTTGTCTCCGCTTTATCCCCGTCTGCTTTATTTAAACCAGATTTAAATAAGGCGTTCCCCCTTGTGTAATTGCGCGCCCATTGTGACGGTTCGTTTCGAACGAAAAAAAAATCGGGAAAGTTTCGCTCGAGAAGAAGGAAAATCGAGAAAAAGAAATGGACGAAAGGTAAAGGTAGGGGGGAGTAAAAGAAGATCGCGGAAAGGATCGATTCTTGTTGGTCGATTGTTTCTTTTCGAGGGAGGGTGGAAAGCAATGAGTTATACAAAGCGCGAGAGTTTGCAGCGATGAAAGCGGCGGACAACACGGGAAGCGTAGCAAACCGCTCGCTCGTTAAATAAAAGTTTGTAACGAGGTAGAAAATGAACGCGCGAAAAGATGGATTAGCGTGTTGAAAAAGCTAATACGTTAACAAGCTATTGCACACCTCTTCTCTCCCTCTCTCTCTCTTCTTCTCTTTCTTCTTCTTCTTCTTCTTCTTTTTCGTTCGATTACGTGGATTACATCTCATTAATCTCTTCTCCCTTGAATAAACACGGGTCGAGTTAGTCAATCTTAGTGATTTAAATGAAGTTCGATCGATTTTTCTTTTTTTTTTTGTTTTAATCATTATTTCGTCCGATATTTTAAGAGACATTTCTTTTTTCGAAGAAATGTCGTTTGATCCATTTCCATGGAAAATATATATACGAAGAACACAGGTTAATTTATCACAGTTGAAACACAGTTAATCAGAAATTAACCTCGTTATGACCTATCTAACCAATCCCTCGAACAGGCTTATCAATTTTAAACGCGCGTAAATGCCCGATAAACGGGGACTAATTTGTCCATAAAATGCTCGCGCAAATTACTTCCGCCCGCTAACCTCTCTCCACCATCGATCTAAATTGCAAATACAAAGGAATTTTAATAACCGGCCGTTCACTCGCCGAGCATTAATATAAATTAGAACGAAATTAACTCCGATGATACGGTAATCCGTGGCGAAATTGCTTAACTTTTTCCTCCCTCTGTATAGATGTATAGATGTATAGATAAATGGAAAATCCACGATAAGTAAATACGATGGTTCGACGGAAAATTTCATTCGCCAGGATTCGTTTAATTCGCCAGGGCGTCTCGTTTCCATTTTTTGCTCGCACGAGCTTCGAAATTGCTCGTTTCTTCATAAATTTAGTCGGATAAATCCGCGATAAATACGTTCGATGGAAAATTTGATTGTTCAAAGGTGCACGAGCTTCGAAATTGCCGGATTTTTTTTTTTTTTTATAAATGATAAATAAATGGAAAATCCACAATAAATACGAAAATTTGATTGTTCAAAGGTGTACGAATTTCAAAATTGCCGGATTTTTTTTATAAATAATAAATAAATGAAAAATCTACGATAAATACGTTCGATGGAAAATTTAATTGATCAAAGATGTACGAGCTTCAAAATATGCCTAATTTTTTTTTTATAAATAAATGGAAAATAAATACGTTCAAAAATATGATTGTTCAAAGGTGTACGAATTTCAAAATTGCCAGATTTTTTTTATAAATAATAAATAAATGAAAAATCTACGATAAATTCGTTCGATGGAAAAATTAATTGATCAAAGATGTACGAGCTTCAAAATATGCCTAATTTTTTTTTTATAAATAAATGGAAAATAAATACGTTCAAAAATATGATTGTTCAAAGGTGTACGAATTTCAAAATTGCCAGATTTTTTTTATAAATAATAAATAAATGAAAAATACGTTCGATGGAAAATTTGATTGATCAAAGGTGTACGAGCTTCAAAATATGTCTAATTTTTTTTTTATAAATAAATGGAAAATAAATACGTTCAAAAATATGATTGTTCAAAGGTGTACGAATTTCAAAATTGTCGGATTTTTTTTATAAATAATAAATAAATGGAAAATACGTTCGATGGAAAATTTGATTATTCAAAGCTACACGAGCTCTGAAATTTTTTTTTTTATAAATAATAAATAAATGGAAAATCCACGATAAATACGATTCGATGGAAAATTTGATTATTCAAAACTGCACGAGCTCCGAAATTGCCTAGTTTTTTTTTATAAATAATAAATAAATGAAAAATCCACGATAAATATATTCAATGGAAAATTTGATCATTCGAAGCTGCACGAGTTTCAAAATTGCCTAATATTTTTTTTTCAAAAGATAGATAAATGGAAAATAAATACATCGAATGAAAAATTTGATTGGAGAGGTTAATGGATCATCCAAAAGTGGACAAAGATCGTTAATGAGCGAGTCCCGTTTCGATTTTTTATTCGCACGAGTTTCGAAATTGCCTAATTTTTCTCTCTCTTTTTTTTTTTTTCCAAACGATAGGTAAATGGAAAATCCGCGATAAACACGGAATGGACGGAAAATTTGATTGGAATTGGTTAATGGATTATCGAAAGGGAGGGATCGTTAATGAGCGTCTCGTTTCGATTTTTATTCACGCGAGTGTATCGTTTAATTCTTGCGATTGGAATGGTGGTGGCCAGGTCGGTGCACTGTCTGCTATCGAAAACCGATATTTTTGCCTGCAAGGTAGCGGAACGACAACCCCGGAAAAAGGGGGTGGTAAAATATTGACATGATACAATAAACGATCCTATCGACGACCACTGTATTTCCTCCTGTTGAATTATCGAATTTCATTCTCCTCCTCTTCGCTCCCGTATGCACCGCGTGAATGGTAATTAAAAGAATTACAGGGGAGAAGGAGAACGAGAATAATAAAAAAAAAGAAGAAAGAAAGAAAGAAAAAGAAGCTAATTATATCGGATCGCCGATATAAATCGAAGAAATCGATGAGGATAATAATAAACGAGGGACCGATCGATATAGCGAGGAAAATCATCCCGAAAATAAATGTCTCTTTAAAAATCTAATTTAATAAAAAAGAAAAAATAGCAATAAATACCCGTATTTAACGTGTCCCTCAATGTGTTCCTCATTTCTCCAGCAGATCCCTTTATACTTTTTTTATCCCTTCGATAATAAAATACGTTACATTAAACGTTAATATAATTTTCAAAGATTTCTTTATCGCGTTTCGAAATAAATGAATAAATTACACTTGCTCTTTCTCGATCGAACTTTGCGCGTTGTTGATAAATTATAATTAAATTTGATTTATGAAAGGAAAAAAGAGAGAAGAGAAGGTAAGAAATGTAAAAATGTAAAAACGTAAAAAATTACCCTCGTTACCCACCTAGAGAGAGGATTTCCCAGATGATGGGGATGGAAAATTGATCGGAAATTTCCTATTAAACGATAAAATACGCGGCGTGTAAAGATCGAAGGCGGCCAAGGTGGATGTGGAGAGAGACGGTGGTCTCTCGCAATGCTCTCGCCGCCGGGAAACCGAGGGACCCGATAATCGGCTAATCGATGGAAATAAAGGGGGTCGAAAACGAGGTCCCGTATAGCGGTATTAATTCGCTTACAACATTTTTATGCGGCGCTCGTTTTATTGAAACGCAGTTATCGTCCTGCGGACCGATATCGAATATCGATACTCTTGCGCGAGCACGGATGGTCGTCAGACAGAGACGGAGAAAGAGAAAGAGAGAGAGAGAGAGCGAACAAAACGCGCTGGTTCGTAAACGATATATATATATATATATTACCGTATCGTAAATATGATACGGGCCCATCCGCGTTTTGCATGTTATAAATCGATTTTACACCGAGAACCGATAAAACGGGACGCTTAACAGAATCGTTGTTGTATCTCGAATAAATGCACTCTCGACGTTAAGAGAGGAAGCTTGGATATATATACGCGCGAGAGAGAGGGTGAAAGGGGGTGGTGAAAGAGGGGGAAAAAAGAGGGAGAGAGAAATCCATTGGACAAATAGCCGGGCTTTGTGCGAGGATAATTTAAAGAAAAAAAGAGGAGGAGAAGATAAAAAGGAGAGGGAAATGGTGGTTTTTATCGCATCGGGGACAAAGTGGTGACAGTAAGCTGATCAAGTGAATATTTCGTTTGGTCTGGATTAAAATTTAAAGAGAGCGCGAGTTTTGTTTAACGTTCAACTTTGTATAATTTTGATTAAAAATGTCTACACGAGTGGATATTATACGCGGGCAATGGTAAATTATACGTTTTAAAATTGAGAACGTGTTTCGCGTTGGTTATTAAATTATAAAAGGGAAAATTTGTTCCTTCTACGTGATTCTGTTTCGAGATAGCGCGTGTCTACGTGCGTACGCGTGTACGCGTGTGTGTTTCTCTTTCTTTTGTATTTAAAAAATGAGAAATGGAATTAAAAGATAAGCTTGGATTCACGGGATAATTCCCGTGATGAAAGAGAGGGGAAAAATTCAAAGGAAATACGATTC
>NW_006263615.1:312750-313962 GCF_000469605.1 Apis dorsata | reverse complement strand
TATATATATATATATAAGAGATAAAAGAAAAAAAAGAAAGAAAAGGATGGAAAAAAGTTTTCGTAGCAGCGAAATAAGATTCTATTTGAAATTTAGATTTCACGACAACTGAACGAATCGAGGGTACGAAAAACCGGTAACGATTTCGATACGGAAGGAGGGAATATTTCAACCGAGGCTTCTTGCGATCGGGTTATTCCAATCTTTGCGATCGATTTCAGAGGAGGATACGAGGAATTCCTGTATTGCAAATTATCTCTCCAATTTTCTTTCTTCTTTCTTTTTCTTTTCTTTTCTTTTTTCACGATTTTGCGAAGTAAATTCAAAAAAAAAAGCCAAAGCTTCGAATCGATTCTCGAAGAGAGATCGGATCAATCAGAGCGATCAGACAATTTTCGGGGCCGATGTTGATATAAGAAGGGCAGAGGGGGCAGGTAGAAAAATTCGAAAAAGAAAAAAGAGAATTCCGTACATTAAACTTTTCAACTACGTGGAAAATCTAAGCAGAGATCTGCCGACGTCACGATACGTGCTATGTATATATACGTGTATCTGGTCGGAAGGAAGGAGTTGAAAGAGCGGGATACGCGGTGAAAAGTAATATCTGCCGGTAGCGAGAACTTATGCGCCGCCCAGCCTCCCAGTGTAATCGTGCTTTATACCTTATCGAGATCCTGACGCGATGCTGAAATCGTGTAATTGCAACGCGCTTTTTCCCCTCTTTCATCCCCAAAAATGATGGAAGAAAATGTTTTTCCCTCCTCCTTTGACTCGCTCGTTCGTGCCGCGATACAGATAAAATTCCAGATGAAAAGGTCTCGTTGGAAATTGCTGAGCGAATACGCTTTTTTCTTTCTTCTTCTTCTTCTTCTTCTTCTTCTTCTTCCTGCTTCGACAGAGTTTGGAGGAGATTGGATGCGGTTGAACGTTTCCAGGCGAAATGAGATTTTAATTAGCGCGACTCTGGTATCGCTGCTGTTGCTCGAGGTAATCCAAAGATCGGAGGGGGTGGGGGAAGGAAAGAATATCATCGCTCTCTGGGATTTAAATTTCCTCGTCATTTTTCCCCCTCCCCCGTGTAATTTAACCGAGCGCAATTGTTTCGTGCGAAACGAGCATTAAGCGAGGATAGGATAATCCCGGCATTAATTCAGCGGAGACGTCTTCTTTCGACAAAATACTACAACAACAACTACGAGAGGGGAACGAGAG
>NW_006263615.1:312276-312696 GCF_000469605.1 Apis dorsata | reverse complement strand
AAAAAAAAAAAACTCACAAATTCGAATAAAGAAGGGATCGACATCGAATCGTTGTGTAGTAATTCGCGTAATTTCTCGCGTTTCCTCGGCGAATAATTGCCAAGGATTACGATTACTTTTTTTTCCCCGATCGCGTCGTACAATCGCGATGGAAATTTTTATCGACCGAATCGACGATGTTCTCCTTCATCTTCGAATGGAAACATAACGAGATCATTGGAACAGTACGTCCAAGAATTATTTAACAATTCCAACTGCTGTAACGTTATTGTAATCCGTCGCGATTCTCAGTTTGATTTTAATTAAAATTACCGAGTAACGAGCTTCGTCGTCAAAAGTCTTTTCAACGTTTTGGGAACGGACCAGACGCGTTTCCAACAATCAAAGCGCACGAGGATTCGAGGGAAAACGAGATAGTTT
>NW_006263615.1:311165-312255 GCF_000469605.1 Apis dorsata | reverse complement strand
AGAGAGAGAGAGAGAGAGAGAGAGAGAGAGAGAGAGAAGATAGCGCTTCGGGCGCAGGACGATTATTAAACGCACGAAATTACTGTTAATACAGTGGACGGGAATTTTAATTAGCGGCAAGCAAGCTCGATACACGTCGACCGACATTTCCTTTCGGCGTTCACGATCGATGCACCGGCATTATAACCTGTTAAACGTTAACGTTCTATTTATGGAACAAACGCGTTTTCTTCCCTCGACGAGGATTCCGCGAAGCTATCGAAAATGCTTTCTTCTCTCTTCTCCCCTTCTCTCCCCCTCTTCATTTTCAATTAGAATCGAGAGAGATCGCGATCAACGCCTCCTTCTGATCCGAATTTTATCGGCTAGTCGTTTCCCTTTTTAACGCTTCCTCGTTTCCTCGATCTCTGCGATCTTTTCCATTCATCAATCGCTCGTGAGAATTTTTTCTCCAAATTCTCTTTTTTTCTGTTCTTCAATTAGAGATCAACGTCGAAATCTAAATTTTATCGGTTTCCTCGATCTCTGCAATTCTTTTTATCCATCTTCGTGTGTCGAATCTATCTATCTATCTATCTTGTCGAAAAATTTCTATTCAATATTTTTTTTTTTCTGGTTTCAATTAGAGCCTTCGAAAGAAATACAACAGTCCATCGATCCGAATTTCATCGATTTCTGTGTAATTTTATCATTTTATATGGATTTATATACGGAACATCGATCGCACGACACGGTGAAAATTTTGAAGAATTTTTAAAATACTCCGTATTATTACTGAGATAGAGAGAATTAGTAAAGTGAATCTTATTTAAAGGGATATTTGCTGCCTCGTCGAAAAGCGTTTTCTTTTTTTTTTTTTCTTCTTTTTTTCCGTTTGTACACCGTTGCATTATTCGCAAGGAGTCGAGTGCTCATGAATAATGACTCGGGCGAAACGGTAGAGGGAACAAATTATTTCTCGTGTCGTCACAGCCAGCAGCAACGCGAGACAGCATTGACAAATTACTTTTCGGGAGAAACGTGTTACAAGATAGAAAAGTAAACTATCGTTTTACTTTTGCAATGGAAGTGGCAACTTTTTTAGTTACGA
>NW_006263615.1:299221-310995 GCF_000469605.1 Apis dorsata | reverse complement strand
TTTTTTTTTTTTTTTTTTTTTTTTTTTTCGAAAGAACGAATTCTACGAAGAAAATTATACGTATACTCGAAACTTTTTCTTTTTTACTCAAAGATTGAGTTTTCTTCCGGTTTGAACAGAAAGATAACCGATTTATCGCAACGTTAGACATTTTTTTAATCGATTAAAAGCTTTCTTGTTTTCCTCCAAAAACGAATTGTCGCAACGTTGAAGTTCTTAATTAGTGGCGAGCTTTAAATAACGTCACCTTTTAAAACTGAATCCTTTTCTTTTTTCCCCTTTCGAGCCGAAAAAAATTAACGATACACTCCGCGAAGGGAAGAGCTTCCTCTATTTTTCCACGGAATCGCGAGATATCTCGTGCAATCCGGGTTGAAGAGAAAATTTGTTCCATCTTCGATAAAGTAGAGTCGAGAAAATTGAGAGCAAATTCTATTCCCCCGTGGGTAAAAGGAGCCCGGCCAAAGAGTCGAATAAAATGCACGTATATAAGGGAACCTATAGAAAACGGGGACGAGTATCTTGAACATAAAACGAATGCAAATTTACATACGTACCGGTGAGGAAGATACCGGGAGAACCGATAGTGGTATTGGATTCGTGATCCCCTTTTCCTTGTATACGTGGAAAATTTAATCGTATCTTAATTTACGCGACGCGAAAAATGCGTCAAATTCGACGTCAAACACGTCGAATGCAAACTGCGAGTATAGATAAAAGTTCCTTTGAATTATAATTTAGCCGAGTGTATATCGATAAAGTGAAATTCGAAATCGAGGGAAATAAAAAATGGAAGAGTGGGAGTACGAACGAGGGAAAAGAAGAGAAATTTTTTGCAACAAACGAACATTGTCAAAGTTTGGAGGATGAGGTTAAATTGCGGATGAAATATAACGATAAGTACCGGTGGAAACGAAAGCCGGGAGACCGAGGTGGGACGCGTTTCCTTTCCGGGACCCCTATAAACGGGCCACTGTACACGGTGCACAATGTATTTCTAAATCGTCGTTCTGACGCAAACGAGTCACGATTTTTCCATCATTTCTCTGTCGAAATTCTAAATTGTCTTCTAAAGTTTTGATTCTTCTCGAAATCGACAGGGAATTCTCCTTTCGTGTCGCGATCAAATGTCGAATAATGGAAAAGACCGGGAGCGAAGAATGAAACAGCGAAGAAGGAAAACGAAACGAGACCGACTTTATCATCTATTACGTACCTCGGACAAGGAGTCCTCCGACATCATATCGCTGGTATCTCTCATGACTCCCAATGGAAACTAGCACCGACAACAATCACTCAACGCCCACGTTTTATCCGTTTCCTCCTCGGGCTCCTCGGGTGTATCTTTCTTCGCTCGATGTTGCGCGTTCCTCCTCCTCTTCCTTCTCCTCCTCTTTCCTCTTCTTCTTCTTCTTCTTCTTCTTCCTCTTCCTATTCTTCCTTCGCTTGCCAGTCGTCGTCCTCGTCGTCGTCGTCGTCGAAAGAGAAAGAATCTAGTTAGCTTTCTTTCTTTCACCGATGAACGTGCACGAGAAACTTAAAACGGCTCGGCTGTGACGAACGAGAGAGAGAAAGAGAAAAGAGCGCTCCCTCTTGTCACGAGCACATTGTCCCGATCGCGTTTTCGGACCCGTGTTCGTTTTAAACGCACGTTATAACTTTGGTCGTTGGATCGATCGTATCGTAACGTGTCACTTTCCTCCCTCTTTCTCTCTTCTATCTCCCTCTTACACTCCGCTCCTCTTCTCTCTTGCCTTCTCTCTCTTTCTCTCTCTCTCTCTCTCTCTCTATATATATATATATATATATATATCGTTCTTCTTCGTTCACCCGCCGTTTCCCTTCGGAAACCGTGTACTCGCGACACGCACAGCTTCCGTTTCCGATTGGCCAGGACACGTCGGGATGGATTCCGCGGACGATCAACCGGATCCCGGATTCGGTTCCACTTCTTATCGGCGACGTGGTGGTGGGATCCGAGCGTGGCGAGGTTGAGGAGCTCACTAGAGGATCGCGGCTCGACCCATCGGCGGACGCGGCTTTGGAAACACTGAGGAGCGCTGTCAGGTAACGAGGCAAGGGAGCAGGGCGACGGACAGCCACCAGCCAGACACTGGCCTCCATGACACTGCTCCCGTCCTCCTCTACCCACCGCACGCTCTCTCTCCCCCGCACCAGAGGCCACGCTACTCCGTGCTTGCAGCTGCCTTCCCTCCCCTCCCTTTCCAGCTCCCTTCTCGCTCCCCGCACTCGCGAGCTCCCCCCACTTCCAACTCCGCGTTCCACCCTCTGCGTTCCTCTTTCGAGACGAGCTCCTTCTCTCTCTCTCTCTTTCTCCATCCCCTCTCTTCCTCGTTCGCTCCGCTCCCTTCCCTCGCGCCCAACGTCCCCTCTCCTTTCCCCTTCTCCCTCTCCCCCATCGGCCGCATATCTATCCGAGTCTCGGCCTCTTCTCCTCCTTCTTCTTCCTTCGCGAACACTCTCCCTCTCCCTCCCTCTCTCCCTTCCTCCCCACCGCCCAGAAGGTTTCCCGCAGAACCGATGTCGAGACAACCACCGCCGTTTGACCACGGAGAGACGGATCGTCGATCGGATCGTCGGCCGCGACAAACCGCCTCGGATTCCTCGGATTCGGCTGTGAATGACGAGGAAATCCGGGTCAATCTTCCGAGGATCCGTTCCTCGGAGGATGAACGGATTTCATTTTGCATTTTGAGGAATTTTTGAGGAAGGATTCGGGGAAAAAATTTAATCGGATTTCCAAAAAAAACTCGAAAAGATCAATGAAAGAAAAATCGAAGGAGAGAGAATTTTGTGAAATTGATCTAATGATAATATAACGTGATTCGTGGTTCAGAGGGAATTTTAATTCTGATGCTTTGGAATCTTAGCTCGGGGAGATTAGTCGGAAAGAATTGGACGAAGGAAGGACTGGAGGAAATTGAAAGGTGGATGGCGAATTTCGATGAAAAAGAAGAGGGAGAGAGAGGGAGAAAAAGAAAAAAAAAGGAGAGTTCTCGCGGCATCTACAAAGTTGTTCACGCGTCCCGTGTGGAGGGGCGGACGAACAGCTGTTATTTCACCTGTTCGATATATTATTTAAATGCTTCACCTGCCGCGATGTCCAGATACCGCGAGATAAGCGGCCAAACGTTTCCTGCTTTCACAAAGATACCGCGCATCGCTTCAAACTTTTTGCCGAGAACGAGGAAAATTTGTCGAGGATGAAACGAAACAATCGAAACGACGAAACGCAAAATTATGAAACGCACGGTACATTTATTTCGATGAATCTCGATTAATCTCAAAGTTTTTCTTCAAAAATCAAGCGCGATATAATAAAAAAATACTGTGTATTAATTCATCATTTCTCGCTGGGATCATTTTCGTTTAAAAAGATCGCCCGACGATCCTCCCCGACTAGTATCGGGCTGACCTTCTTCATATATTTGGCCAATTGTTCCCAGTCCAAGTGTCCGACCTCGTGATTCCTTCCGCAGGTTTTGAAGGGAACGAATCCATCCCCTGCCCCGACAAGAAACGTTGGCACCACGATTCTGTACCATTCGTCGTGCCTCAAGTCTTCGAATTTCGGCACCTCGCAAGCTCGACATCTGGAAAAATGAAACGAATCGTGCAATACGATTTGATAGCAAACGATATATTCAAATTTGAAGTTTACCTTATCTTAACCTCTTTCACGATCTTGTTACTGCCGGTGTAAATCACTTTTAACCCCGACCACGTCAACTTTTCTTTCATGTTCAATATCTGAAATAATTCGTCGATTCAATTCAACGTTACAATCAAATGTAATTGATTAAGTTCAAATATTTGGCCGTTCGAGAAACGAGGGCGAGGAGAGAAGAGAGCCCCTAACGCATGGCAACACCTGTTACACGCCTGTATATAGAGAAGCGCGCAGAAGAAACGACTGGACAAGAAAAACTCGGCCGTACCTTTGCGCGAAAAGCGATTCCTTTATAATAATTTCCTCCCGGTCCCGTTATCCCTGACGCGAAATTAATTTTTTCCCCGAATTTTTGACACAATTTTGCCATACCTGCAAGATGCAGCTGCCATTTAACTCGAGAATGTCCCACGTGTTCTCGAAAGGTTGAGCCATCAACAGATCGGAATACGTAATATATCTGCCTGCCGAGTCGATGGGAATGCGTATCCCTCCGGTATTCATAACGCCGACCGCGGCATAAGTCCAAACGGTTTTATTCTCCGCTTTCTCCACGTACTACGAAGCAAAGCAGCGATGAAATTTATTTACAAGGTAAAAGGATAACATAGACTATTTTTTTTACGTCGATCGCTTGACGAGAAACGATGGACGAATGGGAAAGTGAACGTCACGTACGGAGTCAACCATAGCGTCCGTGATCAAATTTCCAAAGTTGCACTCCTTCCTCCAACATTCGTTGTCCAGATACACCCTAGATTTAGCTATCTTCACGTTCGCCTGCTCGTCCACGGCCACCTTCCACGGTTGCAGAGCCTTCACGATCTCGGGATCTGCCAGATATTTTCATGGAGAAAATTAATTCCACGATTTAAATTACATTGGAAATATTATATAAATATATTGGAAATATTAAGCGAAGAGGGAGGGAGTTCTTCGTACCTTGCTCGATCGATTTGTCGAGGAGAATCGGATTTCCGTCCCAATCGACCACCTCGCCTTCCCCGTCGAACCACACCGTCAAGTTTCCCAAGTACCTGTGGACAGAGGACAGAGAGCAGAGAAGAAAAGTGACGAGGAGACAAGGGAGAACGAGTTACCAACTTTGTGAAGGCCGCCGCTTGAACGATCAACACGGTTCTGTTGGTCCCCTCCTGGACCACCTCCACCGGATATTTGTCCGCAGGTTTATCTATGAAGGGGGGTGGTCCTGAAAAAAAGTGATTGCTTTACACCTTTTCGTCCTTAACCTTTCCTCTTCTAAAAATAATAAAGAATGGTCGATGAATGTACCGGTGTAAAGGAAGGTATGGGAGTGACCGCCGACAACGAGGTCGATTAAAGGACACTTGGCGGCCATTATCCTGTCCACGTCCAGCCCGCAATGGCTTAAAACGATGATGATATCGACCCCTTGGGATTTCAATCTCCGCGCCTCCTCGTTCACCGTTTCCACCTCGTCCAGAAACTTTAATTTCCCGGTATTGGCGATTTTCTGTGTTGTTGCGTTTCGATATAACGCCGTGAGTTTCAACAATTATGGAACAATGTTCGTTAATCGTTCGTTCCGGTTAAATCTTCGTAATCGTTTTGATTCGTTGCGCGATTCAATCAATCCTCCCCCTCCCTTCGACGAAACAACATGTCGAATCGATGATCGAAACGCGTAATTCCAACGAGAAATATATTCGTACGTTGATCTTCTTTATACGTTATTTATACACGTGACGTTTGGAAGAAAGAAAGGAAGGAAGGAAAATATCTTCACACGGATAGAATTTATTAATTTTAGAAGATTATTATCGTACTTTAAGCGAACGAAGATTTGAACGAGGAACACGATGTAACGAGAGATTGGAAAGAAAGAAATTCAAGCAAAGATGTACCAACGTTTGTAATTGATAGAATAACGCCGATCACCCCGATCTTCGTCCCATTTCTCACGATGATCGTGCTGTTCTTGTACAGGCCCTGAAGATTAAACGATACTCGTGGCGGGTAAAATTTAATAGATTGAATACTTAGTTACTTTAATCTATCGTTCAACGCGCAATAAACAATCGATTGGCTGTCGGATCGAAAGCTACGAATAAATAATTTTCAAATAAGTAATCGTTTAAAGTAACTTTTATTTTTAACGGGTCACTTTCTCAACTTGGACCAATTCCCAGTTCTCGTAAAAAAAAAACTTTTTAGAGAGAAGGAAATTAAAATGGACCTAACCTGCATCGTTGGTTCCTCGGTCGCGTCGATATTGGTCACCACAACGGGTGCCTCGACCATTTTCAAAAACGGAACTACACCCTCCACGTCATTATCGAATTCGTGATTTCCTATAGTCTGGAAAAAAAGGAAACAGATATAATTATATACGATACGATATCTCTGATAGACAGATAGTTAAAAAAAAAAAGAAATTATCAATCTTTGTTCCCTTTCTTTGGCAACATTACGAAGATACGAATTATCATTTATTATCTTTATATTTATCGTAATTACTGCAATCGACCTATTTTTTTGAAATCGTCGCTCTTTCCCCTTTTCATTCATTGCCTCGACGTAAATCCCACCCCCTTATCTCGCGTGCGAATCGATTTATTTTAAATTTTATTAAATTTAATTTTCACGCGATCGAAATCTTCCTCTTCACTCTCTCTCTCTTACTTTATCGATGAAATTCGGATGGAATCTCGTTAGGAATCTCGTTCGATCGAGAACGAGGCGAACGATCGTGCGAAACGATCGATTGTTAACTCGTTGACCCAATTGAAGCTCTGAACTGGTTGACAGAGCAGCGACAAAGAATTCTCTACTCTGTTTTTCTTCTCTTTTCTCTCCTTCGATTATATGTACATGTACATACACGTATATAGATGATAATTTTCGTTTTTTACCATCGCGTCGTGGGGCAGCATGTTCATGAAAGTAGCCGTCACGTTCCAACGATAAACGGTGTACCACAGAGTCCCCTGATAATGGTCCCCAGCGTTGAGGAAGATCGCGTTCGGCCTCTCCTTCAACAATCGATTCACAGCCGTGGAAACTCTCGCTATTCCGCCTACGCAGCTCGTCTCCTCCCCCTCTTGACACGTTCCGGATCGGGAATTGGTTTGCTCGAACCTGGAAAAAGAGAAGGAAGGAAAATAACTCTCGAAGAAAAATCGATCTTCCTGTCAAAAGATCCACGGAGATCGCCTCGATCGGATCTATCGTTATCGTTATAGATAGCGCGTGCAGGGAATGGAAATTTTGTCAGAGCGTTAACAAGAGGATTGAGCAACCGTGGAGAAAAAAGGAAGAATGTAGAAGAAACGATAGAGAAGACGATTGACCCGAATCATCGCGTCCCTGACCCTGAGATTTCACTTGGCAGGACCTTGGAATCGAATGGCGCATGCCACGCTTTCCGATTCGATTGTTCTGTTTACGTAACCGATCGTTACGTCTCTTTCTCTCTCTCTCTCTCTCTTTTTTTTTTTACGATTAATTCCTCGAATCGCGTCCAACTGAAAATCTCAAAATCTCGCGAATTCTCGCGATCAACGCTCGGGTCTGTCGGATTATTTATTCACGAAGAATTATGGATTTAATTAAGAAAAGAAAGGAAAAAAAAAAGACGAACGTGACGATCCCGTTTAAAGATAAGAGAAGATAATTTCTTTCACTTTCGTCACTTGAATCGATCGATAAGAAGATAAATAGAAAATTAATAATCAATCGTTTTCAATCGTTATCGATTAATCAAGCGAATATTATTAAATTAATTAACCAAGTCGCTTTTTTTAGAAAAGTTTCCTTTTTAAAAAATATTAGAAGAAATTTTATGAAAAGATAGAATTTTTCATTTTCAAGTGGAGAATTAATCGATTCAGCATCTCTTTGAATATCAATGCGAGATTAATAAGATTATTCACAAGATGATTTATTAAATTCATAAAAAAATTAATCTTTCACAAAGAATTTATTCTATTCAAAAAATTCGAATATTTCCAACATACAATTGTACAGAACAATCGTACGATATTTCGAATCAATAATCGATTTAACATTATGTTTTGCGTGATCCAGAAACCCGAAGACCTACATTACATTTTTGAAAAAACCGATTCTTTTCATGCTGTACACGTACTAATAATACGTCTTGCAATTCGCGCAACCAATTTAACGACGGATCGACCCCCTTACCTCGTATCTCGTCGTCGGCCGTCGCTTTTTCTTAACGAGAAAGAAGTTTACAATCCAAGTCCAACAATTTAGATGGATAGCGCGGAACAATTGCATTCAATGGAGGCCGCATTTAACGGGTAAAGTTAACACTTCGACTCGAGATACTTTCTCACCTTGCGTGGAAATCGTTCAGATGTATCACGGACAACTCGAATAAATCCGATCGGCCCGAATGATGCGGTCCTCTTCCGGTGGATCCGTGGCATATCGGGACGAGGAGCAACAAGGGCAAGAAGAGCAAAAAAATCCGGATACCGTGGTCAGAATTCATCTGGAGAATTCGTGGCGAATCTTTTCCTTCACGTGTTTGAAATCTTTCTTTCAGAAGAGCATCTGTCGAGAAAAAAAAATAATAATAATAATAAATTAGCTTTTTCTTTTTCTTTCTTCATAATCAAAGGTTTAATCGTACCATCGATTCTTAAATTTTCAAGAATCGAAAGTTAAATAAACTCGTGGATTTTGTCCACGATTTTTGCTTATATTAATAAGATAAGAGATAGAATGTTTCGAAAATTATTTTTTTTATTCATTTTTGTAAGATTCATTGTAAGTCTTAATTGCGATTCCAGGGGTCCATTTAAGAATCGATTTGTAAGAGAGATAAAAAAATAATAATCTCGCGATGACAATGGAAATTTCATCGAATTTTATCCGTTGATCTTGAGAGAATAAAATGAACAAAAGAGTAACAGTGAAACGTAGGATTGATCAGGGAACGCATGAAAGGAATCATTTCGGCCGAATTTCTACCATCTCTTTGCATCGACGTTCCCGAAAAGAAGAAAAAAAAAAAAAAAAAAAGGAAGAAAACAGAGGTCAAAGCATTCGTTTATTCACGTGAATCATAAATTATTTCTAGCACAATAGACCAGATTATGAGACAAACATGCTTCTCTTTCAGATCTTCCTTCCCATTCTCGAAAACAACGAACACGTTTTTCTCCAATGAACGATTAAGCGAAGAGGGGAGGAAAAAAAAAAAAAAAAAAAAAAAGAAGAAGCTAATCGCGATATCGTTATCGTATCCTCTCTCTCTCTCTCTCTTTTTTTCGCGACAAATTTATCAATCACCACTTGCAGAACTAATTTGTCGGATGGACAATTTGATTAATGATATCGAAAAAAAAACTCGTATCCAAATGCGTTGCCCTGATAAAGAAAAAAAAAAAAAAATCGATTCCCGGTTCGAAAAAAAATAAATGCCAACGTTTTATCGAACACGTCATTGCGAACGTTCGTTAAACGACAGCCGGTGTGTAAATATTTAAAACGGGAATACATAAATTTTACGGATGTCGTAATCCTTGAATCGCCACGAGGGAGAGAGAAGAGGGTGAGGAGGAGGAGGAGGAGGAGGAGGAGGAGGAGAAGGAGGAAGGAACTCGTGACGAAGGAACGGAAAAAACAGAAGTCACGGAAGGGAACGCGGAATAATTGATCGAGGGAGGGATCGAGGCGCGGGAGGATCCAATTTCGGGATGGAAACAACCGCAATTACGCGCGTAATCGGCCGATTTGGCGAAATGCGGTCATGATTAGTGGGCGAAATAATGATCGTGATTAATCGCAAATTTAACGCGTAACCCACCTGTCGCGAGCGGCCGCTCGTCGTCGACTGTCTGTCGAGAGGAAGCATCGCGTTTCATCTCCCCTTCCACGATCAGATAAATCTATTATCAGGTTGAAATTCCTTACATAATGGAGGCGATAAAAAAAAAAAAAGGAGGGAAATTTGTTGCAACAAAGGAAACATCGTCGACGTTCGATATTTTTCTCGACGATCGATGTAATGTTGATTAAATTTCGATCTTAAATTTTTTTTCTCGCCAATATGACACGTTTATATAAATGTTATTCGTGTTAAGGACATATTCGTGTTAAGGACATATTCGTGTTATATCAGATTGAAATTCTTTATGTAATGGACGCGATAAAAATAAAGGAAAATTTGTTGCAACGAAGGAAGGAAACATAGAAGTCGAAGAATTTGGCGTTTGATATTTTTCTCGATGCAATATTGATTAAATCGATCTTAAATTTTTCATCTCGCCGATATGACACGTTTTTTAACTCTGTAAACTTGGAGTAAATGTTATTCGCGTTAAGGATATATTCTGCGTTACTTTATGTCAGATTGAAATTCCTTATGTAATGGACGTGATAAAAGGAAATTGGTGGGAATTTTGGTTGCAACGGAGGAACATTCTTGAAGTTTGATATTTTTCTTGATGATCGAAGTCCGAAAGATCGATAAAGTGTTGATTTTAAATTTTTCCTTATCAATACGACACGTTTGATTCTAACGTGGGTTAACTTGGAATATTATTCGTGCCAAGAATATAATTCGTTGCTTTATCGAGATAAACGACGATTTGTTTTTGATAATAAATCATCGAAAATCACGCGTGTTTTTTGTGAACGAACGAATAATAATCAGATAACGTTAATAAGAAAAAGAATCCAGTGAGAGAGGATAGTTTCTAAAGAGATTTCTAAAACAGAATATGTACCGTGAAGATTCAGAAGAATTATGCTATATTGTATGTCTTGTACTGTATTAATTCGAAGAAGGCCTTCATCGAAGATGGATTGCACTAGAAGAACTGTTTAAAGGGGGGAACGATTTGTATAAATTTGAGGGTTGGTCGGGCAAAAAGTAATTTTAGGACGAAGGAGGCATTTAACGATCCTCAGGTTCTTCTTTAGGATTCTTCTTCTACCTGACTCAGTTTCTCGTTGTCCTTCGAACGAGTAACATCTCTTGCTACGAGAGTCAAGAGGTGAAGCGTGACCTTGTGCGATTCTCGTCCTTCATCCCTATATATCGATTGGAAACTTGTACGTATCACTTCGTTCAATTATTAAAACAAAATTAATTATTTCGATCGAATAAGTCGGAATGAAGTAGATGACTCCTCGAATTAATATCCAAAGCGCAATCGGTTGTAATTGATGGATAATGGTTGAAAAACTCGTTTAAAATTCCTCGTGAACGCGTGTCTCGCATACATCGATCTCATATACATATTATGACATCGAAGTCAATAATAGAAAAATAAAGCGAATATTTCTAATTGCTTAGTACGATTTAATCGATTCGCAAATTAACATTCGAGCGCAATCGGTATAATTGATGCATAATGGTTGAAAAACTCGTTTAAAATTCCTCGTACCTACTTTTTTCCCTATAGAAATAGTGGTTACACGTTCGAAGAAGCTGGAACATTATTCCCAGAATTCGCTTCTCAAATAAAAAAAAAGAAAAAAAAAAATGTAATTCCGGGCACAAGAGAGAAATAGTTGATAGAACAGCCATCGATAAATTGTATCGACCGAGAATCTCTCTCTCTCTCTTTCTCTCTCTCTCTTTCTCTTTCGATGCAACAGCGTGTATTACGAAATCGTGGCTAATTAACGAGTTAACAAACTTTGCAACATCCCGCTAAAACGATTGCGAAATCGGTGCTCGGTGAAATTGCGTTTTCTCCCGGTGTTGAAATTAAAATCGATATTGTTGCGCGTCTATACGCGCAGCACGTGTATTATGCATATTACTTATAAGAGGGGGGAGGGAGCGAGAGGAGTAGAAATTGAAAAATAAAAGTGTTTTCACGCGTTGCTCGTAGAAATACATAAATAAATAATTGTAACGCATTCACGACTCTTTTTTACGATTCCGTTTTATTAACCGATAAGAATATAATCACAATTTTTTTACGATCGTCACCGTTATCGTTCCTATTACGCACTTGTCGAAGCGTAATTTTTCTATTCTTCCATTCATTCGAATTTTCGTCTCCCGAGGATCCTCTCGCTAGAGAAAAATATTAGATTGCCTCTATCGACGCGTCAC
>NW_006263615.1:288754-299026 GCF_000469605.1 Apis dorsata | reverse complement strand
AGAGAGAGAGAGAGAGAGAGAGAGAGAGAGAGAGAGAGAGAGACAAAGAGAAATATTATTCGTCGAAATTTGTTAAGGAATAATGCTCTCCGGTTTTCAGCGTGACAACTAGCGTGGTAACGAGAAAAGGATATACAGGCCGCCAACAGACGTCGCTAGGCGACGCTAGGGTGTCCTGGCGCATTGACAAGATTATTCTATATTCTTAGTCCCGTGTGTCGCTTAATAAAGCCGCGACTGTGATCGAGTAGCGATCCGCAAGACGAATCGTGGAACATCTTGGTTTGCCGGAAGATGAGCGCATTGTATTCCCCTTGGACTGTGTATCGAGATAACGTGTCATTTATGTCGTTATATCGTGTCATTAGAGTGAAACGTTACGTAAAAAACGATATCCCTCGCCTCGTCCCTTTATCGTTCTCGTGAAACCACGTGAAACGAAACGAGTGGAAGTCTACTCGCGCGCTTGCACCGAGATAAAGAATCGAATCCGAGAGAAAACGTTGTTCACGATGATGCGTGAAATCTGTCGACAAATCGTTCAAAACTATTCTTCCTTCTCTTCTCCATTGTTTCCTTCGCGGTTTGTTTATCGAGTTTGATCGATGATTTGATAACGCGTTATCGACATAAGATAAAAACGTGATCGTTGTTTAGACATTGAAGACGAGATAAAACGAGGTTAACAATTAACGAGTTTCTTTCTTAGATTAATCAACGGAACGGCGAGGAAAGAGGCGCGATTCGTTCTCCTGATAAAGCGAGGATTAATTATTAATTAAACGTGTAATTATTTTTTCCCTTCGGATCGCGTATCGAATGAAACGAGACGATCGATCCCGGTCGTTTAAGATCGCGCCGATAACTCTTACCTTGCCTAAAATTAATCAGATTTCATTTTTTTTATTTTCTCGTCAAAGGAACGCGGCAACGAAAATAAATAGTCTCGAAATCTCTTCCGATCGATTTATTTCGCTTTCTATTTTTATTTGCGAAGTGCAGTACAGTATGTACATATACCGTGAAACGTTACATACTTGACGATCGCGTCACGTTCACGAGGTAACCCTCGACACAATCGCATTCCCGTTATATTTAGCTCTTAAAAATGGATAATAAAAAGACAATTCGAATCTCGTATCATCGATCGAACAGCTTCAACTGCCATTGAACTTGAAAGGCAGCACCAGCAACCCGAATCAGCTTGCCAAAAAATCTTCATATACACGTATATATTCATATATGTATATTATATATTGAATAGGCACACTGCGGGTGAAAAAAAGAGATGTCAATCTCTCAACGATGAAAAAATACTCTCGA
The DNA here is from genome assembly GCF_000469605.1 of Apis dorsata. NCBI lineage: Eukaryota > Metazoa > Arthropoda > Insecta > Hymenoptera > Apidae > Apis > Apis dorsata. The sequence continues at coordinate 297,703 of NW_006263615.1, read as the reverse complement.
AATACGAAATCTCTTTCTCGATCGGATCTGCATGCAAGCGAATCTCTGCGTGCTCCCCGAGGGGGGAAACCACGTGTACTTATTCGCTCCCGCTTCCACCGTAATAAAAGTCGACCACCGCTCACGATCTCGACCGGTCCGCACCGAAATCCGCACTGTTGGGGGACAAACGGAGGCGGCCCGAGCTTTTCGGTCGACGATCGCGTTCAGTCGACGTTGATCGCTCGGCAAAATCGGGCGGAAACACGAACGTGGTCCGTTGTACAGAGCGTTATAGGCTGGCCGTGGCCGTGTGATCGTGCGTTGTGCAATCGGCGGATACAATACAATACATCGCCAAGGATCGACCGGTGAGTGATTGGCACCGGGATCCTTCTCGTTTTCTAATCACCGATTATTTTTGGAACGGAGAAAAATCGGTTCGTCGTTTCGCTTTCGAATCGAATTCGAGCCAAGAGAGAGAGAGAGAGAGAGATTCTCTTTCTCTCCGCGCTTCGAATTACAAGATTCGCGCGCTTCTCCTTCGGCGAGTGGATCTCCACTCGTTCCTCCGTTCAGATCCTTTGAACGCTCGAATCGAACGACTCGATCGATGAGATTATGTTTCGAGAAGGTTGGAAAGTTTTTTTCTTTTTTTTGGAAAATGAATGAACGAACGAATGAATATTCATACCGTGGGTGGTACGTGGATATATTTTATAGATTGCGGTAAATTCGATCGAGGAAAATGAAAAATTATGTGAAAATAAGAGTTCGACAACAGTTTTGCTTACATCGTTCGAATCATGTTGGAACGCTTGACACGTGTTTTTTTTTTTTTTTTTTTCTTTTTAATTACGATATCTATGCCTGTGCGTCAAGACTCAAGGACAAAAATGTTAAAAATATCTTAATTATTCGCCGATTTCGAGTGTTCAAAGAGGTATGATCGCGATAATCGATTTCGATTTTTAATTATTCTTTTTGCTGTTTCTCGACCGGTATAATCTATCGCGCTAATCCATCGTCAATATTTTTAACGGTATGCCGTTTCAATTTATCGTACCTGAGATTCTTATCGTACGTATCGTGGTCTTAATGTCTTGTTGTTAGTTGCAGTTGCACACTCAGCTCATCACTAAGCATTAAGAATACATAAGAAAGTATGAAGTCGTCTTATAGTCGAAGAAAAAAATTTCGAATCGAAAAAAAAAATATATATATATGAACCGTATGAATCCTTTCCTTCGAGGATTTTGTCTCTCAAAAAGGATTCGACACTGTCCTTTTTCTTTTTTTCACCGAGGATTCATCGAGAGTGTAATGCAACTACGATTACACGATTAATCGTAATAATCTATAATCCTCTTCAGCTTTCCCAAAATATATTTTGATGAACGAAGATTATTAAACGGCAAGGCTTTTACTCGTACAGAAACCAGTTTTCAACGAGCTAGTATGAAATTCAATGAAGAAATAGATGACGTAAAACAGATAGACTCTTTTTCACGTTCAAAGATATCAGGTAATGCGAGGTATTACCGTTTCAGAGCACGCGCACGTTGCATTTATTTAAATAATTTATAAATCTTTATAAATGATATTTTTTTCCGAATCAATTGAATAATTTGTTACATAAAAAAGAAGAAAGAAAAAAGAAAGAACTGCCTTTTCCAATTCATGCTTCTTTCAAATGGCAACTTATATTTTCTTTTTTTTTTTTTTTTTTTTTGGGAATTATTATGGGTATTCGTACTGTGTATGCGTGTGTATGTATGGATGCAACGAAGAATTTTCGCTGACTCGACAGCAAGCAATCGATAAAAAAAAAATAAAATTTCGACAAAGTCGAAATACGGATGGAAGAAATTTTTGCAAAATTTCACGGAAAAATTTGTTTAAACGTAATAATTCTAACTAGCTTCGTCAGTGACACGTAATACTTACGAGTTTATATTACGAGAAAAGACATTGGAGATTCGGCCAAGTTATGTTGTTATGAAGTTTAAATATTTATTAATTTGAGAGGAAACGAATGAAAAACGCGATTATTAATTATCGAAATTGTGCTGTTTAAAATATTTAAAACTAACGTAATAATTTAACGCAATCACGTAATAGTATTTAATTATTGCTTCGTCCTTCGCTTTGATCCGTATAAATCTCTTTTTTTTTTTTTTTCTTACATGATATCCCGTTTCACGATGCTTTCATATTTACCTATTGATCCGGTAATCTATCGTTTCACGATAAATATGTTTTCCCCCTCCCCCCAATATGTTCTTCGATGCTTATTCCTAAAGAAATTCGACGGAAATAGGATTTGGGGAAGACGGAAAAAGATTCGTTACGATCACGTAAAAATTTTTCTGGTCGCACACGGGGAACACTGCGCTCGCTCCCTTCTTTTCAAGGAAAGAAGAATCGTTTCTCTGAAAGCGCGGAGCGTTTCGTTTATACAATAAGAAAAATTAACGAGCTGGAAAAAGTCGCGGCGATTTATTTTTCTTTTTATTCAACGGAAAATTTCAAGGGCTTCCTCGAAATCTATCGATCCGCGAAATTGACACGTTTCTTTGTCTTTTTTAGATCCAAGTTCTAAAAAAAAAAAAAAAAAGAATATAAATAATAATTTGTCGGGGATGAAAAACGGACAAGGGCGATCGATGAAGGTTAAACTTTTTTGTCTTTTTTTTTTTTTTTTTAGAACTTGGATTTAAAAAAGAAAAAAAAAGGGGTAAATTTCCCGGATCGAAAGATTTCGAGGAAGCCCTTGAAATTTTCCGTTGAAAAAAAAAAAAAAAAAAATTTGTCGGGGAAGAAAATCGGACAAGGGCGATCGAGGAAGGTTAAACTATTTTGACTTTTTTTTTTTTTTTTTTTTTTTTTTTCTTTTCTACTTCTGATAGCCGCACAACATCGACGCCGCATGTCTCGTTATCTTTGAAACAACCAGATAACAGCGTGAAATTGAACAAAAGTACAGACGAAAAGTGAACAACGAGGGGAAAATGATGATGGTTATTTGGATAGTGTTCTCCACCCTCTTGGCGTTCTCCAATGAAGTCCTGGCCAATCCTGTCTCCGAGAAGAGCGGCGGACTCACTCTCAGAATCATTCACACGAATGACATGCATTCGAGGTAAAAAAAGGTTTTTTTTTTTTTATATCCTCTCTTTTGCTATTCTTCCTCTTCTCTTCTTGGGAAGAAGAGGAGAAAATAATTATAATTATATATTGTATAATTATATATCGCCATTGGAATGGATTTTTCTATCGTTATTTTTGTAAAAATCTTTGTAAAAAAAAAAAGAAAGAAAGAAGGACAGAGCATCGATCCCGATTCAATATCGATCCAAACAATGGGAAGATAAAAAAAGAAATATTTCGCAAAAATTTCGATTCTTGACATCCGCATTATGCGCAAACAAGCATATTCGATTCCTATTTCTATTGCTCTATCTCTCCATTGTTCCACCTTTATCTTCCTATTATTTTTGATTTCTATCAAATTTCTATTATACAAATCCCATTAAAAATTCTTAACGAACGTGCAATTAAAAAAAAAAAATCCACTCCTAATCTGTAGTGTAACATATTCGTTTTGCTTTATTTATTAAGAAAATATTTAATCAAATGGAGAAAATGCATCGTGTACGTTTAATTCGTACATTGTCCCGCTGTTTATCTTCAACACGTGTATTGTTTCAGTTAAATATTTAATCAGTTGAAATATCAATGACACGCGATCACATTCTACACTAATTGCAAACAGTCTAATGATAATTAACATTAACCGTCGACCGATTTTAATCGTTAATTTTCAATCGTTGATCGAATACTCTATGTCGTGAATCCAAGGCATTGTTGTTCGCTTTTCAATTTTCTTTCTTTTTCTCGCTTCTTTCCTTCTTTTTTTTCTTTTTTTTTTTTTTATATAGTACACGCAATAATAGCTCCACGATTTCGTCCACGCTAGATATGTACGTACGTGTATTTTTTTTTTCCCCTTCTCTTTTAAAGAACGTGTCTCTTAACAACGCGTTACGTCCAATGCCAAGCTAATTTGTTTATCGATTCACCGACTTACGTACGATAATAAAAATGTCAAGTATAACATGATCTTTTTAATTTGTTTCTTAAGTTTCTTACTTACGAAGAAAAAACGCATAATACGAGAATTTAATAAAAACGATTATTTTTGTTCGCAAAAGGCGAAGGATGAAGAAAGATGGAGATCGCGAATTTTACAATACAAGACAATACAATTATAAAAGACTATTATCTTTCCATTCATCTATCCGATCCGATCCGTTGATGCGCAAATAAACGATTAATGAAATAATCGCATGGATATTCACAGATTCGAACAAACGTCGAAATTGTCAGGCGTTTGCTCAGCGAAAGAGGCGAAAGAGAAGAAATGCTATGGAGGATTTGCCAGATTGGCGACATTGATCCGGCAAGCACGAAGATCGGCTGTCCCCTGCCTCTTCTTAAACGCTGGGGATACGTATCAAGGATCTATCTGGTACAATGTGTACAAATGGAAGATAGTGGCTAAGTTCATGAATCTTTTGGCTCCAAACGCCACGGTACGTGTTAAGATCAATTTCCTCCTTTGATTCTTAGATTAAAATTATATATTTTTTTATCATTCTATCGCATCCTCCGGATTCGTTTCTTAACCCAATAATGATTAAAATTCGAAGGAGCAGTTGATGCGAATACTGTTGGAATAATATAAAATTAAGACAGTTTAATTGAATAATCGAATTATTTTTTTTAGAATAATCTTAGGAAAATTATTATTTGTCTTAACAATAACGATATGCCGTTTCCTTTTCTGTTGATTATTAATTACAGAGCTTAGGGAATCACGAGTTCGACGATGGCGTAGACGGTCTGATACCGTTCATCCAGAACGCCACGTTCCCAATTGTGACTTCCAATCTGAATTTAAGCAAACAACCAAACTTGGCCGCCACAAAGTTGCTAAATAGCACGATACTGACCGTGAACGGAGTAAAGATCGGTATAATCGGTTATCTGACGCCTGACACAAGGATAATCTCTAGAACGGACAACGTCATTTTCCTGGACGAGGTGCAGAGCATACGAAGAGAGGCAAAGGAATTGAAACATAAGGGTGTGAATATATTAATCGCCGTTGGACATTCTGGGTTTAAAACGGATAAAAGAATCGCTCGAGAAGTAGAAGATATCGATATAGTGATCGGCGGACACACGAACACTTTTCTTTACAATGGGAAACAACCGGATAGAGAAATACCGGAAGGGCTTTATCCAACTGAAATAACGCAGAAAAGCGGGAGAAAAGTTTATGTGGTTCAAGCTTTCGCTTACACTAAATATCTTGGCAATTTTACGGTAACTTTCAATGATAAGGGAGAAGTAACCAATATTAGTGGCAATCCTATTCTCGTGGACAGTAGTATCGAACAGGTGAGTTTAATTTTAACTCGTTAATTTTGTTCCCATTTATTTTTCGAAAGATTTATGACAAGTTTATTCCCGAGAAGAAGAAAGTTTCCTTACATGAAAACTTCCTTTTTCTATTATATATCGATCGTCAATCTCGATCAAGGATGATGTTAAGTCTGAGAAGATTGCCGTTTTTGAGAAGAGTTTAATAATCGATACTTATAATTGTATATTTTTGATTCCAAGAGCGACATACTTCAGACGAGACGATTGACTCAACGGCAATCGACATCATTCTAGTTCGAAGAAATTTCGAATAATAGATATACATTGATCTCTGATTATCTTGATATCTTTGTGCACTGATCACCAGTTCGATTTGAGAAATTTTCCTCTAACTTGGAGATGCGCGATATCATTGGTTATTTGTCGTGCCCCATCGTGAAAAATCGTCCGATCCTTCTGTTGGACATGATTACCTATTGTGGCATTGTGAAGAACATCTAATTGATACTTCGTTGTGAATACAATCGTGCTCTATGAAAGATCCAGCTCTCGTATTTCCATTACGTTTGTAATACTACTTCAAAAAGAAAATACTTCAAAAAGAAAATACATCAACGATGACAAGCATCAACTTCTACACATATATAAATATACACCAAAGAGTATTTGACACATGTATATATAACAACTTAACAAATCTACCATTATAATATTATTGCGGACGCGAACAAATTTATTTGACGATAAATTAGATAACGAGGACTATTGATCGATATTGAAAAATATATCCTAAATAATTAATTAAGATTATTATTTATACAAATTATAAGAAAAATTGTTGCAATAGTTAGATTTAATTGTTTTTGTTGAATTGCGCATTAAATAGAAATTTTAACATTTTATAAATTAATTGGTGATAATTCTCCAATTATATTTCTTCATATTCTATCATATATACTTATGTTTCTATATTTCTTATCTATCTTTTTTTTTTTTTTGATAATATCAATAAATTTTGATAATAAACTTGATCTAATATACATATATGCTACAATAAATTGGACATGGATAATAACAGAGAAGATTTCTAGATCAATGCATATTAATTATTTATTTATCTGAATTTGAATCAAAAAAGAATATAGGGAAGAATCAAATTCCAAACATGACATCATAGATAAGATGTACGATAATTTATAAATTAGTTCCACAATATTATAATAGAAAAAGCTTTCTCTTAATAAATTTATTCAACAAGAAAAAATATTCTGTATAAATTTTAATTATATGTATAACTTAGTTATAAATTTCATATAATATTTTCTTGTCCTTTATATTTTTTTATAATTGTATTAATAAATAGTTTCTTATTTTTGTTTCTTCATAGGCAGAGGATATTTTACACGAATTAGAACATATGAGAAGAAATATTGATAATATTAGCGAAACAATAGTTGGAAAAACTCGAGTTCTTCTCGAAGGAGATAGTAAAATTTGTAGACAAAAAGAATGCAATCTAGGTAATTTGATTACAGATGCCATGATTGATTATAATGCTGGCGAATATGCAGATCAAAATAGTTGGACAGATGCTGCAATAGCTCTTCATAATAGTGGTAGTATTAGAACTTCTATCACAAGAGCTAATGATGATAAAGTTACAATGAGAGACATTCTTAGTGTGCTACCTTTCCAAAATAACATTGTAAAAGCTTCGTTAACTGGAGAAATGTTATTATCTGTATTAGAATGGAGTGTTTATAATCTAGAAAAGAATAATAGTATTAATCTTGTTGGGGCATTTCTACAAATCTCTGGACTTCAGGTATTTAATTAAATATAACTAATAAATTTAATAAAATACATGTGTTCATATTCATAAAAAATTATTAAAAAATCGGAGAACATAATATAATATTTATATTAATAATAAAAAACATTTAAAATATCTAGGTGATCTATGACTTATCTCAACCAAAAAATTCAAGGATAGTTTCAGTAAAAGTGTTGTGTGCATTTTGCAATATTCCAACATATAGCAAATTAGAAAAAAATCAAAGTTATAATGTACTTCTGACTGATTTTATGCAAAGTGGTGGCGATGGATATTCTATGTTAAAGAATCTCCAAACTCAACCTCTTGGTATATTTATATATAAGTCTTGCCAAATAAAATTTTTTAATATTTATTATTTGCGATTTCATAAAATGTTTAACAAATATAATAATAACAAAATATATATATATTTTTTTTTTAGGTATTACTACAGCAGATATATTAATCGAATATTTGAAAAAACATAGTCCTGTGCATCCTGCTATTGAATGGAGAATTACTTACTTAAATGATCAAATTATGCATATATATAATAATAGTTCTAACAGCATATATCAGTTTATCAAATTAGCAATTTTACTACCAATAATTAGTTTGTTACTAGCAAGATAGATTCTATCTTCTATATATAATACACACTGAGAAACCGACATTCAGTATTTTAAAACTTCATAATTTATATCCACATTTTATGTACGTTTTACCTTTCTCACTACCTCAAATATGATATGTATATTACAAACTATTTTGATGTTATTAGTAAAAATATCATAAATACTTAATTATTCGGTATATAATGAAAATATTTTAATTAATATTTTATATTTTGGATTTTTGTCAATTAATATTTAATAAAAATAATAGAATACATATATCATATATATTATTATAAACATTGAATACAGATTCAAATGTTAATATAGTAAATAAACATATTTATTATAAATATATTTATAATACGATATATAAATATATAGTACAAATATTAATAAATTATTAAATAGATAAATTATTAATAGATATGTATAGAAATATTCTATTTAAAAAAAAAAAAAAATAGCTTCAAATTCATATCTTTTATATATATAAAAGATATGAATATATATATATATATATAAAATATATTATTAATTTTTTTTCTTTGTATAATTTTTATTGTTTATTATTTAAAAATCAGGAATTTCGAATCGATTTCCATTCAAATCATAAACACGTTTCAAAGTTTCTACCACATTATTCATTTCCTCGCAAGGCATTGGCACTAAATCATATAATACTTCAATCATTTTTAACAAGTCATCAACAATATGTTTATCCGATATATTTCCTTCTGTCGCAATATCGACATAATTATTGAATTTTCTTAATACATGATTAATTTTGCTTTCATCTTCTTTCTTCTTAATTAAACTCTATAAAAGAAATAGATTACAAAAATAAATAATAGCAAGATAAAATTTCTTAAAATATTTTAATTATTAATTAATTTACTTTAAAGGATTTTAAGTTGTAATATAATGGCCAATTTTCTTGACATGCTAGACAATCACATTTAAAATAATATTGTTTCAGAAGTTCTTTTTGTCTCTCTTCTTTTGGAGTAATTGCATAATGTTGACCATAATTATCATATAACTTAAAAAAAAGAATATATCTTTTATCACATTATTTAAATTATTCAA
>NW_006263615.1:285923-288342 GCF_000469605.1 Apis dorsata | reverse complement strand
TATATATATATATATATATATATACCTGTTCACCTTTTTTAATAGGAAATATAACATAAATGATCATATAATTAGATCTTGAATGTCTTAAAATATTTGGATTACAGCTATGATTAATTAAACTAAAAAATGGCATAGCTGCAATACCACGTTCAACTGCATCTAATCCACATTCTTCAGAGAACTAAAAATAATTATTATTAAAAAATGATTAAAGCATGAATTATTAAAAAAAAAAAAATTAGATAATAAAATAATAAGAAAAAATAATTGTCATTTATAAGAGATAATAATAAGAATAATTGTCAAATTACATAATATTATATTCCTAACAATTACATACACTGTGAATATTACTAGGAATCAATTGTTGATGTCTTAATATAAGACCACCAACAAATATAACATTATCATTTTTTATTAATATGGATAAATCTTTCTTTAATGGACTTCCAAACATATTACTACAAGTTGCTAGAAAATATAAAATAAAGCTTGCATCTAAGGATCTTCTAAAGAGATCTTGTACTGAACGTTTTTCAGTGTTAGTTATAAGACCTAACAAACTTCTATATTTATCACTAAGAAACATTCCATTTTTAGAAAAACCTTTTGTACGAGGATCTGTAAATATTATATTAAATATTTATGTTATTAACACTAATACTAATTTTGATATGAAAATATTATTATTTACCTTCACAACTATCAACTTCTTCTAATTCTTTTCTTAATTCTTGTATACTTGTAGCTTCTCTTACAGCTTGAATAGCAAGTCTCAAACTAAACAAATCTAATTTAACAAAATTCATTTTTAACATGGAAGGAAATATTGCACATTCAATATCATGATATTTTTTCCATTCCATAGCTTTACATTCTTCTGAACAATACATAGCATATGTACAATGTTCACAAGGTATATTAGCCCAAGATACTTCTAAACAATTTGAGCAATGAGTATGTATATTATCAGGAGTTAAAATTAATGAATAAGGTTTTTCTATTGCAATTACTTCACCAGGATTTATTTTACGGGTAGCTACAATATGCCTACCATATTTATCATTATATTTTATTGTTATTGCATCAGAAGCACAAGGAACTTCAATATTATGAGTCTTTATCTTAGGAAGCGGTGCCTGTTTCATAAACTTTTCTTTTTTAAATTTTTGAGATGGTAACATATTTTTTATAGATTTTAATTTTTCATTTAATTTTTTTTTGTTATCTAAAGACATTTTTTCCAACCAATATTGTGCTTCTTTTATAGTGTCTTCTATATTAGGATTTTTAAGTGCATTTAAACATTCAACTTTTCTTATATAAAGCTTAGCACGTAGATTATTTGGATATGCTAATGCTAATGTTCTATCTATATCTTGAATACATAATTCATATTTACGTAATTTTATTAAAACAGCTGATCTATTAGCATATGCCAAAGCAAGTTGTTCAGATGGATAAGGAGCATAAGCTATGCTTTTAGTATATAGCTTCAATGCTTCTACACAAGTATAATTTTTCAACGGAGTTGAAATAAATATCTTATTACCCTGTTCTCTGAATTTTTCAGATTCTTTTGCGTCTTTTTTATTATCGCATACTTGAGGAACTATATTATATTCTAACATAACATTGAGGGTAAACATTATACGGTCTTCATCTGTACGTAATGTTTTGTACTTAAGAAACAAATCTTGATGTTTATTTGCAGCAATTATTTTTGCATTTAATGCATCTAATACTTTTTCCATTTTATTTTTTTTTAATATAATGTTTTACATAAAATTATAAATCTTTATATAAAATTAATATACAAAATATCTTTATAATAATATTAAATAAATAAACATTTCTGTTTAATTCTGTTTAATATCTGATAAAATTATTTTTATTCTGAGTAACTGCTTATACATAATCCTTTAACTTTTTTTTTATAAAAATTATTAATACCTTTGAATACTTTTAGCAGACTACAGCTTCACCTAAATTTAATTAGTTAGTAAAAGAAATAAAATTGTAATTGTAAAAAATCGAATAAACATTTTTCTTTTTCCTATCGAGTTCAAATAAAATATCTAATACAACGGATATCTAATACCATATATTAAGATTTCAAACTTGATAATTTATTCAAAAATAATGTCATTATTAATTAAATAAAATCACTTAAATCACAAAATCTATTTGGATAATAAATTAAAATTCTAATTAACTAATTAACCATATAAGTATTATAATATGAATTAAAGTATCAATTAATTTTATAGAAATATTTATAAAAATTTATCTTTATTGTTTTATCAATAATTCGTTAAATATCATATTAAAAATAATATAATTATATTTTTTAAATAACAGATATTTTAATAAGATATTTATTCAATGGTTTATGATATAATCGTAAAGTTTTATC
>NW_006263615.1:260612-285666 GCF_000469605.1 Apis dorsata | reverse complement strand
CAAAATGGAATTTATAATATATATATATATATATATATATATTATATTTATAATATATATATAGATATATATATATATATATATATGAATTTTATTTTATAATATGATATATAAAATAATATAAATGTATGCATAAGATATATATTATTTTTTTTGTTTGTACATTTTGTTTTTATTATTTTATTATTAAAAATTAATTCAATATATAAGAATATAATAAATATAGTAAAAAATGTTTTCTATAAAAGAATTCTAAATATAATCTTTGATAAGTCGCACTATCACATTTAAAGTATAAATTATATTATAAATTATGAACGTAACAAAAAAGAATACAACAATTTATAAGAAATATATATATATATAACCAAAAATATTTAAAAATAAAAATATGATAAAAAAAATCAGTAAAAATAATATTTATTTATAATTTTATATAATTATGAATAAACTTAAATAAAATATAAAGTATTCTATTTTTCTCATACAATAAATTAACACTAAATTATCTAAAAATATTGAAATATTGGTACTACTGTTAAGATAAGTGATATAATTGAAGCAAATTAACTATCTTCAAATATATTTTTTAGTTGTTTTCATATTATTAAATAAGATAATGAATAGTATCAACAATTAATATTAATAAATTAAAATATTAAAAGTAAAATTCGAATAAATAAATTGATTTTAATTGTAATATATATTTATATATTATCTCCATTGCACTAGGAATTTTCTTTAAGAAGGTATCACTGATGATAATAATAATTCTTACCTTCGGTTAATATCTGTCTCATTCATAGCATTATGCTATACCAGTTTCCGTTTTGCGATCATGGGTTGCTGTAAGAGTACTGTTTCTGAAAGAAGATAGTTTCGTCGAGATATTAATTATTTTTCGTATTAACGCTGATATTCCTTTTTGTTCTTTACAGGTAAGAAATGACATCAAAATAACTATATGATTTATAAAAAAAAATAGTAACATCGATAATCAATAACAAGTTGAATAAAATGGAAACATACCGATTATAAAACAGCTTTATGACGCCTTTTTCTTTTTCATATAGTATTTTTTTTCTTTAAATAAAATTAAGTTTTTAAAAGTTAATCGTATTGATTTTTAGTGAATTTAAAAATCGAAAGGCTTTTATTGTAATATTGTTTTTTGAACATATGAATGAACATTGACGAAAACCTGCGTAATAGAATTTATATTCAATTTAATTGTTTTATTAGCTAATTTATATTCTATAATAAAATTATTTATATAACATCTTAAAAGACTTATTATATTAAATAAATATTTATGAATAATATTAATTAATAATGATAAATTTTAATATTTTTTATAAATATTGTTATATAAAATTTTATAAACTAATAAATATAATTACTAATATTGTATGATAATTTAATTTGAATAATAACAATTGAATAATTTTAATTTATACATTAAACTCATTAAATATTACAAATAGAATTAATATTTTAAACAAATTTATTAATGTTGAACATAATTTATATATATAAAACATATAAGATATAAATGTATCATTATTATGTATTTCAGGATAGTTCCTTTTGATAAATGGACAAACATATTAGTGTATAATGGAAGGTCCATTGGAAATAAAGGATTCTGCTGCAGGTGCAGAAGAACCTATTAAATCAGAAGCACCTGTACAAAATCCAGATAATAGTGATCGTAGTGATGGTGCAGTTTCACCTCCGCCAAATTGTAGCATTTGTTTAGGCAAATTAGTGAATACATCATTTACTGATAGTTGTCTTCATCAATTTTGCTTTACTTGTTTGCTTCAATGGTCTAAAATAAAAACAGAATGTCCATTGTGTAAACAGACATTTAAGTCAATTATACACAATGTTAGATCAGAAGAAGATTATGATCAATATCATGTACCCAGAGAATTGGCTACTTTGGATCTTAATTTTGAATTGGGTCATACTATGGATACTGGCACTCATCGTTTTCATTATAGGTATTATATAACTTAAATTAATTTAATACATTATATTATATATCTAATAATTTTATATATAAGTAATTTTAATTATTATTATAGGACAACTATGACAGGACATCATAGACGTCCACATGAAGTAGTACTTAATCCAGACCAGGTTGCAAGAAGAGAGCAATTACCAAGTATAGTACCACAAGTCTCAATGTTAGAGCGTTTACGCAGACGTGTAAATCCAGCCGATTATCGTCGTAATATTTATAGGCTTGGAATTTGGGCTACTGCATTACCGGATGTGTTTGGTCGCTTTCGTGAATGTAGTGCCGATTATTATCGGTAAAATATTATTTATATAATTTCTATGTAAAAAATAGGAATCATTGTTTATATGTTTCTTATATGAAAAATATTCTTTTCTTATATACAGGAGAGAACCAAGAGAATTAAATCGACTTATACCATGGTTAAATAGAGAGTTGCAAGTATTACTTAATAACAATGCTTCTCATGTTGCATACGTATTAAGAGTCATATTGGATGCTCTTAGTCAATATGATATTAGAAGTCCAGAATTTCGAGATTTAGTACGGCCTCATTTTAGCACATTTACAGATCATTTTGTTCATGAATTGCTTAATTATGCACGAACTAATTTTGATTTAGTTGGTTATGATCAATCTGTGACTTATTTGCCACAAGGTATTTAATTTTATTATTCTTATATTAAAAATTTAATACTTTAATATTTATTAAATTGGTAATATTTATTATAGGCTTATCAAATGAATATGTATCAAGTGTTTTATCACCTGCACCTAGTAGTGCTAGCACTAGTTCTGACGATTCAGATGTTCGAGTTTTAGATGAAGCAATTGATCTTAGAATGAATACAGAAATGCCTAATGTAGGACCACATACAATCAATATGCCTGGTAAATCTTTTACTTAATTTTTCTTGTTAATTATATTATATATTATTTTATGTAGAGTTAGAATTAGAAAATACTGTTTTATTTAGGTCCAAGTACTGTAGGACAGACTTTTCAATTAGAAATTCCATACAATGTACCAAACGTATTAACTATTTCTTCTGATTCTTCTTCATCGGATAATGATTGTGAAGTAATCGGTTATGTGAAACCACGTCATGAAAGAACACCAGAAATCATAGAATTACTTTCATCTGATCCTGAAGAAATAAATATTTCTTATATACCAAATGATAATGCAGAGTAAGTAAAAATTTTATTTTGAAACTCTAGATTTAAATCAAATATATAATTTATATTAATTTACATATATATTACATATATATTACATATATATAATTACATATATATTATTTATATAATTATGTCATTAGAGCTACAGCACCTACTTCGTATGAAGATATTGCTCAACCTAGTACATCTCATAATATTAATAAAAGAGAATTAACATCCTCATCTAATGAAAGTAATTCCGATTCAGATAGTGATTACATTGATACTTTTCGAAGAAGTAGAAAGTATCAAAATCGTACTAGAAAACATACAAAAAGAAGTATAACCAATAAAAGGCGCAATCGATCAATAGAATCGAGAGTTCGTAATCGAACAAGTAGAAATTTATCTAGTTCCGGAGAAAGTGAATCTAGAAAAAAAGGAACCAAAAGAAACACTCAACGAACAACAAAAAGAAGATTAAGTACTAGTAGTGACAGTAGTTCTCATGAAACACAATCAAAACCAATGGATGAAAAAAAATTTGTTTATTACACACCGCAGCATTCCGCAAAAGTTACTGTGCGTGTTCGTAAGGATTTAATTAAAAAAGAAACCCGATACTCGGATGATGAATCATTCAGTAGCAATAGTAGTACTGAATCAGATGATGTTAAAAATGTAAAATCTCATACATTACGAAAGTCGAAAAGGAAATATACTACTAGTTCGAGTGATTTTGATGGCAGAAGTGAGAGAATAATTAAAACAAGGGGTAAAACAAGGCAAATACCAGATAGAAAAGAGTCTCATCGAAAAGAATTAAGATACAAAAATGATCGACAATCTTTATCTAGAAGTAGCAGTGCATCTTCTTATGCATCTCAAAAAGTAATGAGAGATAATTCTAGGCGACGAGAATCCCAACGAGGTTTGAGTGATGATGATAACAATTGGATAACTAGAGATGTTTCAAGAAAAAGTCGTGAATTAAAATCTAAAACGAGAGACGTAACATTAAGTAGTTCAGATTTCGACGAAGATTATAGATCGCATAGTCAATGCAGTAATTATTCAGCTAAGTCGTATACATATAAAAAGAAATCAAAGCATAAGGATAAGCATAAAAGTAAAAAAAGGAAACGATCTAGCAGTAGATCACGTAATTCATCTAATCGATCACGATTAACTCGACGGCATCCTGCTTAAAATTGAAATATGCAACATTAAAACATTCCGATTTAAAAAATTATTTGATTTAAAATAATAAATATGTGCAACTCCTAGAAAATTTGCAAGGGGTTACATAAGATCTCAGGGTAACACCAAATCAAAATCAATGAAAATAATAATGCATTTGTTCATTAATTAGCTTGAATTTAGAAAGATATTACAATTCTAATTGAAATTATTTGATGAAATTTATCATGTGATTACAAATTTATTGTTATTATTATAATTTTTTTTAAACAATCATGTGTGCATAAAATACAACGATAAAGCATGGTGAAGTCATGTTAATTTTAATGATTTATTATCAATATTTCTTTCTAATTATAAGAAAATGAATATAATATTTAGAAACATATTAACATTATATAAAATATTAATAATTATTTCATTTCTTTATTTTTTAAATAAAAATGGCTTCCACATGTGTTGTAAAATATATGGAAATTATGTATAAAATATTAAAGTGTCATAGATTTTATTTATAATTTTATCTATTGTATAAATTAATTACGTAAAAAAGATAACCAAATTCAATCATAATGCTTATTTTAAATTCTGGAATATGAGAAAGAAAACAAAAATTCTATAAATACATGTATACATGAATACATGTATATATATGCACGTATCATTATTACCTTCATTAAGGTACAACAAAATTCATTATATTTCCCTACGATTTTGATTCCCAAAGAATATTTGTAAATATATTTGTATGTTATAAATTAATAATTTAATTAAAATTTTACACAGATATCATTTTTTGTAAAAATATGTAGACTTAGAATAATTGCTATGTGTAAAATTATATATGTTATGTATAAATCATAAAATAATTAGTTTATAAGGAATTATTTTAGTTTTCATTTTTTTTCTTAAGTTATTGTACATTTTGACGTATAATATTATAAAATATGAATATAATACATTTAAAATTAATTAAAAAAAAATTTTTTTCTATCGTATATTTTTCTTAATTTATTTTTTTTATTTTTCTTAATATAAATTTTTTGCATTATTTGCACTTTTGAATTATGTGAAATGCACTCCTTTTGAATTAAATGCATGTAAAAGGCTGAAAGTTTTAATATAAGATTAATCTTATATAATCTTATATAAGTAAATCATAATTATCAAAAGAATTCATAAAATTTGTGTACCTGATAAAATCATCTATATCCATAGTTCTTGCACGTTTATTTTCAGCATCTGCTTTTTGTAAAATATCATTTATCATGTCTTTGATGTTAAATCCTTCTGTAATTATCTGTAAATATCACAAAAAATAATTTTTGTTAATATTAAGACAGGTTTTTTTTTTTAGATATTTGTTACGTTCATACTTAACCTTATTATTCAAACTGCAATGAAGTTTGTAATTTTTTTCTAACATTGTTAAAACTGTAGTTTGTTTGAATGCAGCAGAAAGTGTTTTATTTTTTCTGACAAATGCAATTCGTGTCAAACCATCCCATTCTTGATAATTAATTGGAGGTGGTGGATTACGTGGTTCTATTCTAACTACATTTGATTCTACTTTTGGTGGTGGTCTAAAATTATTTTTTCCTACTTTCATAAGCAAGTCCACACGTGCTAACAATTGAGTATTTATACTTAAACGACAATATAATTTATCACCTGGTTTTGCTACTAAACGTTCAGCAAATTCTCTTTGAAACATAAGTATGGCACATCTGTAGAAAATAATGATAATCAAGTCTGTTTCTTCTTATTTTTTCTATATAATTATTTTATACCATTTGAATATTTTAATTATATTTGTATGAATAAACTATAACATATAATGTATAAACAATTTTTAAATAAAATAAACTTACCTAAACATTGGTCTATGTAAAAGTAATTTAAATACTAAAGGTGATGATATTTGGTATGGTATATTAGCAACACATAAATCAAAAAATGGTAAGTCTGTTTTTAGGACATCACCTATCATAATTTGCAATTTTGATTGATAGATTGTGCCTTGTACACGTTTCTGTAATTCAGCTACCATTCGAGTATCCAATTCACATGCAATTACTTTTTTAGCTTTATCTAATAATTTTATTGTCATATTACCAGTACCTGGACCTATTTCTAATACAACATCTGTTGGTCTAACTGCTGCTTTTTCAACCATACTTTGAATAACAAGTGGATTCTTTAAAATGTGTTGTCCAATATCCGTATTAAATAAAATTCCTATAAATTTTTGGCAAATTAATTTGTTATGCTATAAAAAAATATATAATAAATATTTCATACCTTGTTTTACAACTTCTTTATGAACACGAGTTGTTTTCTGTGAACGTATTTTCGGCATTTTATTTATATAATATTCAAAAGGACTATTTTATTTTAATAGATGTAATCAAAAACGAAGTACAAGATAAAATATTTATATTTACTTTAAAAGAATAAATAATAAAATAAAGATGGAGATAGAATAAAAAATCAGCGCCATCTCTAAAATGCCACAAATGAAACAAAATATAAGTAAGAAGAAGGATAAAGATAGAATAAGAATTAATCATAAGCGCCATGCTTTGAGTGCGAAACAAATTCAAAAATAGGATAAAATAAAATAATTAAAATTTAGTGTTATCTTTTGAGCAAGAGATTGAGAAAGATTTTTAAAAAGACGTAAAAAACTTTTAAGAAATGGCTGATGATTAATTTTTATTATATCTTTTTTTTGTATTATTTATTCTCTTTACTCTATAAATTTTATGAATTTAAAAGATGATATTATTGATTAATTTTACGTCTTTTTATTTAATCTATTAATTAGAAATTTGAACAAATTCTATTCAATTTTCCAATTTTATTCAATTATAGTAGAACAGAATATTTGTTTTATTTTTTATTTATTTAATAATTGAAATTTAATTCCAATTTTAACCATTATTAATGTTATTGATTTCAATTGGTAATATATAAAATGATATTAAGATGACAAAGGAATTCTAGTGCTCTCAAAGTATAGGACAAAAAATATATTAAATATGTTAAATCTATTCTGTATTTTGTCTGTATTATAATTAATTTATTCAGCTTCTTTTTTTAGTAACAAAGCAAAATTGGATTTTGCTTTTGTATTTTAGATTATTGAATGTTTCATATTAATATTTTCTTATTATTTAATATTAAATATTATAAAAAATGTGTAAAAAATTAAAATATATAATAAATAAGTATTTATTTACTAAAGCATATTTAATTACTAGTTACAAAAGATAATTTTTTAATAAGTGGCAAAACTGCTCTAGGGAAAATTAGAGGAAAGTTTATCTATCTTCTATATTAACATGGATGTAAATCTGTCATTTTGATAATTATATGATTAAGGTTATAGACAACGAATTGTCTAATTATTGTAATATTATTTAAACTTTATCAAGCATGAATGTTTGATGAAATTTAAATATAAACGTATGTCAGTAAATATATAATTATTAATTTTCTTATTACAAGAAATATTCATTTAATGTTGTAATTTAAATTAGTTTAAGTAATTTTATAATTTTTTTAGGGATAAAATTTTGCAATGCAAAAGTTTAATCTTGAAATTCTAAATTGGTGACGTTATGGAGTTGAAAGTATGGGTAGAAGGAATACAACGTATTGTATGTGGTGTTACAGAAACTACTACATGTCAGGTTGGTAATGTCTATTTAAATTTAATGTTAATATATATATAATTAATATATTAATATATATTATATATTTAATATAATATCATGATAATATTCTTATAATTTTAAATATTAAATTTTATAATTTATAATTTATAAATTTAATGATTTAATATAATATAATTTATATAGTAAAATTTAATTTTTAGGATGTAGTATATGCTCTAGCCCATGCAACAGGACAAACAGGTAGATTCACTTTAGTAGAAAGATGGAGAACTAATGAACGTCTCTTAGCTCCATATGAAAATCCTTTAAAGGTATATATAATAATATTAATATAAAATAAATAATTAAAGATTCATTATTAAGAATACAGAATAATTTATTGTTTTTTTATTAAGATTTTAGTGAAATGGGGAGAATATTCTTCAGAGGTTCAATTAATATTAAGACGTTCTACTCCGGAAAATAATAAAACTTCTAGCTCATTAGGAACTCGTTTAAACCATGGTACACGTTCAAATGGTATAATGAGTCCTACTACAGAACATATTACAACTAATAATGGACAAGATGATACCAAGAATACTGCAATTCCAAATTCTGAATTTGATGACTTACAAGGATGTCTTGACAGAAATCGTGATATCAGAAAATCATTAACATTTGGAGGACTGCATGGACATGTTATGGAAAATAATACAGAAGTAAATAATGTTTAAATTATGTTTAAATTATTATATATTTTTAACATCATTTTTATACAATGTCTTGTCATATTTTACATATATATTTCAGATTCAAATGGAAAATGTTGCCATAGTTCAACCTACATTGCATTTAAAAAATAAGGAATTAAATATAAAAAAGAATATACAAAAACCAGCTCAGTCGCCTACCCATGCTACTAGCAGTGAAAGTAACACACATTTATCACAAAAGAAAGTGCGTGAAGTTCCCCCATATAGAGATCCTCCAGGTCCAGCTTCACCACCTTTAAGAACTTTACCCCCATACAGAGATCCTCCACCACCTAATTTAAATAGTCCTGGAAGATCACATTTTCAATCTAGTACAAATATTGGAAGTCCTCATGTTCATAAAGAAGATCAACCATCTTCCAGTAATTCTGTCAAACTAAAGAGAAATCTTATTCAGGTTCTATAGATAAATATATTTTTTAAATATAAAATACGTACACATACACGCGCGTGCACGCACACATACACACATATACATAAAATATTTCTTATATTTTTCATATATTATTTCTTATATTATTTTGATAAAGAAAAAGTGGAAAGAAAGAGAAAATTAAATAAATTAATATAAAAATATATTACAATATAATTATCGTTATCAATGTTATTAATATATGTTTAGGAATTTCAAGAAACAAAAGGACAAGCTCAATCTGTAAATCAATTATCTGGTCAAACTCAAAATATGGTTACTGTTGCTTACACTCAACGCTATGTTGAACTTATAAGACTAGTCAATAAACAACGTGATACTATTAATGCCCAACAAGCAGATCTTACTAAAGTATGAAGTTATAAATTCATATACACTTATAAATTTATAAAAAAAAATTTAAAATATATTCCAATATTTATCTTTTAGTTTGATGCTGAAATATTATATTGGGAAACTAAAAATAGAGAACAAATGCATCAGATAGATTTTATTTCTCAAGAAGTAAATCGTATGGAAACTACGGGACGTCTTATTGAAGAACAAGTATATATTTTATATATTTATTATTATTATTAATTAATAAAATTGTAATTACATTTATTGTTTTTATAGTTAAAAGAATTAGCACATGTTGAGGAAGAAAGTGAAATAGTTAGACAACAAGAAAAAACATTAAAATCAGAAATTACATTACTAAGATCAAAACTGGCGAATTGTGAAACAGAATTACTTCAATGTAAAAACAAAATTAGGTAAAAATTTATTAAGTTTAAATATTTTAATGCAATACAATATTGAAATTATTTTTTTTTTTTTTTTGCATTATAGATTAGTTATGGAAGAACTTGCTATAGAACAACATAATATAAGTCGTGAAACAGATGAAAGACAAATAATGGAACGTAAAATTATTACTGAAGTTGAACATCTTCAAAATGAAGTAGAACAAGCTAAACGTTCCGCTGAGTTAGCTTCACAATGTGCAGAAACATTAAAGCTTGAAGTAGTAAGTTTAGAATCTGCAATTGTTGAGAAAAAATTACAAGTAGAACGATTAGTAGCGGATATGAAAGAAGCTAATTTACAAAGTCTTGCTGTTGCTTGTCAAGATGAACAAGTAAAATCATTATTTGAAGGTATTCAAAATTTAAATTAAAATATAATTAAAAATTTATATAATTATATTTATATAATTTTATATAATTATATATTAAATGTTATATATTTATTCCATAGGTGCCCACAAACCCGGTAGTACACGTAAAATGATAGGTTCACCAAGGCAATTGGAGACTGCAGTACCTACAAGCAAAAATCCACATGGTGTTTGGGTATAAATATGTGTTATTCGATATACTTTGCGATATCGATTATAATACTTTTTATTTTTAATATAGTAAGCAATTAAACATTTCATGTAGAATTATATGTGCAATTTGCACATCAAGTAGAAATTTACAACGTAAGTCAATAAGATCTTTTACTTTTGTATTACATGTATACATTAATTGTTTTATTCACTGGCCATATAATTTTCGACAAATTTAATTATAAGTTTAATTAATAGTTTAAATATTATTTGTATATATTTAGCACGAAAAAGAATTGGACAATACATTTATCCAAAGTATTATTATAAATCATGCAACTCACATATTATTTGCATGTTTTTAAGAAAATGTATTTGTAATTTAAGAAAATGTATTTAGAAATTGTTACAAATTTCACGAAATTATTACTTGAGATAAGATTATATATTTTCTATATTATCAAAATAATTCTGTGAATTAAGTGCATTTATATGATGCACTATTTAAAATATTAACATAATATATATGTATTGTGTATCTTGTACATATCGTTGAAAATATGTGATAATGAAGTCTGAAAAATTCTATTCTATCTTCTGTTAATTTACATTAACTATATTTCTAAATATTTAAAAAATTATTTTTTTTTTTAAATTTCAGTCCAAAATCAAATTCATTGCATTTCATTTAACAAATTTAACTTTATATAAAATTTGTTTAACTTGCATTTATTTTATATTTAAGTTTGCTTTGATTTATATCATAATAATTTTTGTTATTTTATGTTTATTGTTAATGCATATTCATTAAAATAACATTTTCACACTGCCATTATTAGTAATTATCTTTTAAATGTAATGTATAAGTATATAATATATTATATTTCATATGTAATTTCATTTTTAAAAACTTATAATCTTGTAATTTTATTGTCGATAATATTGATTTGTTTTTTTTTATAATGTTTACCAAAGTGTGTTAATTTTTTATTAAGAATAAACATATATTGTACAATAAAATATAAAAATAAAAATTAAAATTAAAATAAATTAAAATTAAAATATGAAATATATTTATTTATTTAATTGATATATTATATATATTTTACAAATATAAATATAAATACATATTTATAAAATTTTAAAAAATACAATATAAATATAATAAAAAAAAATATTTTTTATATCATGAATAATATATGATATCATGAATAATATATGAATAATATAATCCTTCCAAATAAGATCGAAATCAAATTTTATAAAATGATTATGAGATCTATTAAATACTTTATCTATGATTGATGAGATTATAATTTCGCGCGTTTTTGAATTCCGTATCTTAGAAAACAAATACTACTACTCTTAATTTATATATAACTGTAAATACATAGATAAATAAAAGAAAACATTATTAAATAAGTTCAATATTCGAAGTATGATTATAATTTATTATAACGTGATATTTAAATAATTTATTAAATTATAAATTTAATAGAGATTTAAATAACACTTATTTTATGCATTTTTCAAGCAAATATGAGTCTTTGGGTGGATAAATATCGTCCAACAACACTCGGAAAATTGGATTATCATAAAGAACAAGCAAGTTATTTAAAAAACATGGTAATCATGACTTAGAATATATATAATTTAAAAGATAGGTTATGCCAAAATTATATGATTATTTTTTTCATTCCTTATTAAATATAATTATTTTTTTCATTCCTTAAATATAAATATAAATTTATTTCTATTCATAAATAAACTTATTTTATAATTTTAGATACAAAAAGGAGATTTTCCACATTTATTAGTTTATGGACCATCAGGAGCAGGAAAAAAGACTCGTATAATGTGTATTATAAAAGAATTATATGGAAGTGGAACTGAGAGATTAAGAATGGAAACAATGACATTTGAAGTATAAAAATATTTTTATTATGTATAAAAATAATTTCCATAAAAAAATAAATTTATTATTGATTTCAGACGCCTTCTAAGAAAAAATTAGAAATTTCAACAATAAGTAGCAACTATCATATTGAAGTAAATCCAAGTGATGTTGGCATATATGATAGAGTTGTAGTGATGGATTTAGTAAAAACAACAGCTCAAACACATCAGATAGATCCAAATGGCCAAAAAGAATTTAAAGGTAAATTTTTTAATTTTAATAATTATTAATTATTTAATTTTATATATTTCCTAATAACTTATTATAATATTATAATATAATTTATTAGTGGTATTACTCACAAATGTGGATCAGTTGACAAAAGATGCACAACATGCTCTTCGAAGAACTATGGAGAAATATGTTGCTACATGTAGATTAATACTTTGTGCAAATTCAACATCTCGTGTATTGCCAGCCATTAGATCACGATGTTTAGGAATTAGAGTTCCAGCGCCATCAATAAAAAATATAAAAGATATTTTGCATACAATTTGTAAACGCGAAGGTTTAACATTACCAGATGAACTAGCTACAAGATTGGCAGAAACTAGTGGTAGAAATCTTAGACGAGCTATATTAATGCTTGAAGCTTGTAAAGTTGAACAGTAAGAACATTAAAAGATTGATATTCTTATATAAATCTAATTATAATAATTTAAATATTAATTTTTCATTTTTAGATATCCATTTACTGCAGATCAGAATATTACAGAACCAGACTGGCAAGTATATATTCGTAATACAGCAAATATGATGGTCAGTGAACAAAGTCCAAAGAAACTTCTTGCAATAAGGGACAGACTTTATGAATTATTAACTCATGCAATACCATGTGATTTGATATTTAAAGGTCTTTTACAAGAATGTATAAAAAATTGTGATCTTCAGCTAAAAATTGAAATTGCAACAGTTGCAGCAGAATATGAACATAGAATGCACAAAGGGTCAAAACCAATTTTTCATTTAGAAGCATTTGTTGCGCGATTTATGGCAATTTATAAAAAATTTATTGATTCATCTCTTGAAGGTTTTGTATGATATATTTATTAACATATTCGCATATATTTAAATATGCATATATTAAAATATAAATATAATTGTTAAATAAATTTTTAAATTTGTTTACATTACTATTAAAAATTAATTATTAATAATATCTATTAATTACTAATAGCATCTAGTTCTGTTTTTGTTATAAATTTAATATAATTTGCGCAAAGTACAAGATAAATTATTATTGATCTAATAATACAATTAATTTTTGATAGAAGTTATATCAACATAATATAATTATCTAAATTTATATAGCAGCAAGAGCAATAGCAGAAAGTGCTGATAGTGCAATCACTGCATAACCAGTACTATACACTTCCTTAATTGTGAGGAACATTCCCAAATCCCAAGCCTGCAAATTTTAACAATAAAAAGAAACTTTAGTTAAAAATATATATTTTTTTCTAATAAATAGAAATAATTTCTATAAAAGTTACCAAATGACGCAATCCATTAAATATATGATATGTAGCAGGTAAAGCAAGTAAAGTTTTTCCTACGAAAAGAACAGGAGCAGATAAACCTAATTCTGTGATTATTTCTATGAGACAAGGAATACCTCCTGGGATGAGTAATGTTCCTATAATGACAATAAAAATTATTAAATTTATTTTTTCTTTATTTTATGTAAAGATAAATAATAATCTTACCTATACCAAATAACATAGCATAACTTGATAATATCATGCCTGTTGTACGATGTGTAATTGAAAGAAATGCTGTTAATTGAATTTGGTAAATAGTCAAATGTGGTGACAAAGGTCTCTTGAGGCGCATATTCTTTTCATCATGAGTTTCACAAATTGTAGTTTCTTTAAATAAAGGTTTCGAGACAGCGATATTTCGTGAACTAAGAAATTATTTTAATTTAATTTATAATAAGTCGGCATAAATAACATTCAAATAAAATGAAGGTTACGCATTATATAATAAATTACCTGCAAGTGTAAAAATTCCGAAAAGTACAAGGATCAATGCTTCTTCGAGAAAGCAATCTAAATAAAGTCAATTTTTAATATTAATATTATCAGTTAAAATAAAATATGATAAAAAACATTAAATAATACTTTATTACCTCATATAACACAGCGCCATGTTTTTGTGACTATATTGTAATTTTAAATAAACATATTATAGATATCTTAAAATATCTTTTTATAATATTTTTTTTTATTACTTTATTTTGACGAAATTATGGAATAATTCGATCAAATGAAAATTAAGATTATTTCGAATTAAAAATATATAACTTGTATATGATTTTTACATTTCTATTACTTTTATTTTTTATTGTTAAATGTTTCTAATAAGAAAAGAGATTAAAAGAATAAGAAGCGAATTTATTTCTTTTAAATTTTTATTATAATAAATAAAAACATTTTTCAAATCATCGTTATTTGAAAATAAGTCTTTAATTAAAATAAATTATATATAGCATAGCCATCTTATAGTTTCTTATACTTCCTCTTATACTTCCGTAGTAACGTTCTTCGTTGTGACTATTTAATTCTTTACCGGTTCATGCCTTCTGTTTTACGAAGCTTCTTATTACATTTTTGACTTGAAAAATAATATTTATTAAAAATTATTAAATCAGAAAAAGATATATAAATATAATTATAGTAAAAAATATTATAAACTGAAATGAATGAATTTAAATTGCCTAAAGCTCCTAATGGAGTATCTGTTGCTGCTACATGCCTTGCAGCGGTCGGCGTAACGGGTTATGGCGTTTGGAAATCTATGTACACAGGTTTGATCTACATATTTCTATTAGATTGATATTTATTACAAATAAATATATATATTATTATAAGTATAAATAGATTAATACAAATTAATAATTTAGAATAGAAATTTTTTTTCATTAATTTTATAATTGTTTTAGTGGAAGCTGGTCATAGAGCAATTATATTCTCACGTTTAGGAGGAATTCAACAAGATATTTTAACTGAAGGTCTTCATTTTCGTATTCCATGGTTTCATTGGCCAATTATTTATGATATTAGAAGTAGGCCTAGAAAATTATCTTCACCTACAGGATCCAAAGATTTACAAATGGTCAATATTTCTCTTCGTGTGCTTTCTCGTCCTGATGCACAAAGTTTACCTACAATGTATCGTCAGTTAGGTCTTGATTATGATGAAAAGGTTAAATAAAATTTTATTATATTTTTAATATTAAAATTTCAATTTAAAAATTTACTATTGCTATAAAAATATGATTATTTTTTAGGTTTTACCAAGCATTTGTAATGAAGTACTAAAATCAGTTGTTGCAAAGTTTAATGCATCTCAACTAATTACACAAAGGCAGCAGGTGTCAAATTTAGTAAGAAAAGAATTAACTGAACGTGCTAGAGATTTCAACATTGTTTTAGATGATGTATCAATAACTGAATTAAGTTTTGGTAAAGAATATACTGCTGCTGTAGAATCCAAACAAGTTGCTCAACAAGAGGCACAAAGAGCAGCATTCTTTGTAGAAAAAGCAAAACAAGAAAAACAACAAAAAATTGTTCAAGCAGAGGGTGAAGCAGAAGCTGCTAAAATGATATCCTTTAAAAAAATAAAATAATATAATAAAAATAATATAATATATAATATATAATAAAGAATATATATGGTATCCCAAAAATGTTGGAACATTTGATTCTTAAGGTAATTTGAAGCAATATTTTCTTTTATAAAAACTTTCATTAAGACTAATAAGTTATTAACAAAAAACATTAACTAATCATAGAGTACATAGACTAATAGAACCATGATAGTAGCTTTGATAGGCTTGCCATTGATTGGCATACAAATATTTCAGATTCAATATTTTTGGGAATATATATATATATAATATATACATATCTATAATTTTTTTATTATTTTTTAAACAAATATCCTTAACTTCTGTGTACCTTGGCTTAGCTCTTAGTCAAAATCCAGGTTACTTAAAATTACGAAAAATTCGTGCAGCACAAAATATTTCTCGTACGGTAATTACAAAAAAAATTTTATTTCTTATAATAAATTATCATAGAATTATACAATGAGTTTTTTTTTTTTTTTTTTTTTTTTTTTTTAGATTGCAAACTCTCCAAATCGTTTATATCTTAGCGGGAATGGTTTGATGTTAAATATTCAAGATCCATCATTTGATGATTCCTCAGATAAACTAAAAAGTAAGAAATAAAAACAGCATAAAATTTTTCATACTAATTATATGGTGTAAAGTAATTTTCAAAATATTATATATGTAGATACCAAAAAAGATTGTTAATAAGAATCATTAGATGATTGTAGATATAAAAATATTGCAGCTAGTCTTGTTATTGTTTTTATGTCCTCTGGTAAGATGATGCTCGCTCGCAAATCTCGAGCTCCTGTTTTTTCAGGTGATAAAAGGATGATGAGCTGGGAAAACTGGAATGATACAATGCAAAGCGCGGTGAAACATTTAACGTCTGAGCAACAAACAACAGTGAAAATCAATGAAAAACCCTTAATTAAATCTTCTGTACCCTCTTCAGAAGAACAAATATCTATTCTATTGGATTCTGCAGATGATGGAGCAAAGATGATTGTTTCTTGAACTCAAATTTAAATTTAATTTTATATTTCGGAAGAGATTTTGCGATGCGAGCTCATCTCCTATCTATATCTAATATATTCCTTACCCTTAAATCTTATTACTGTCATCAATAGATAAAATTTTTTTTATGTTATATTAAGGGAATTCGTGAAGATATCTTAATAATTTTTTAATAATACATTATTACAAATTATCGATATAATTATCGAAATAAAGTTTAATTTACAGTTTATTCCTTTATCCTTATTTTATTCTTCTTTTATCTTTAAATAAAATTCAAATTTATGATATTCATAAGATTATTTATAATAAAATTTTTATAATATAAAAATTTGTGTAAATGAACTATATTTTAATGTGTAATATATCCTCTTTTTTTTTTTAATTAATAAAAAGAGTAGATTAATTTCAGAAAAATCAATAAAGAAGTTATTAAAAAAATAAATAGATTAATTTCAGAAAGATTAATAACAGGAGTAGATTATTTCAGAATATACTTGAAAATTGTGAATTGTACTTCCGGCAAATTTTTAGATAAATTATAATATAGATAACCTCTATTCATATACGATAAGAAGAGCATTGTCAGCAATTACATAGATACAATTTTCAAGTTTGAATAAATCAAAAGGTGTGTATTTTCAAAATTTTTTTAAGTTATTATCTTTATTTTTATATTTTTATATTTATTAAATAATCATTTTTTTATATTTATGTATTTTTTTCTTTATCTAATAATTTATAATAAATTTAAATTTTATTAAAGTAATATTATTGCATCATTTTTGTAGATGAAGGAAGAAAAATCTATTAATTCAACTACAGGAAGGTAAATGAATTAATTTTTTAAATTACATATCATTATAAAATTATATTTATATTTTATTATATTATTTTTAAGTGATGAACTTTCTAAAAAAGCTCTTAAAAAACAACAAAAAGAAATAGAAAAAGCAATAAAAAAAGCTGAACGTAAAANTGGTTAAGAGGACGTTTACATACAAGTCGTGCTAAAGGTATATTATTTAAAAATAAAATTACATATATATATATATGATATTTATTATTATATATTTTTTATATTATACATTTTTTTATATAAATATATATTATTATATATTTTTATATTTTACATTTTCTTTATATATTTATTTCTATATTTATATGTTTTTAATAGGTAAACAATGTTTTATTGTTTTAAGACAGCAATCTTATACAATACAAGGTTTAGCAGCAGTTAATAATAAAGTTAGCAAACAAATGATTAAGTTTATATCTAAGTAAGTGACATAATCTATTAGTAAACTTATATTTTTTATATTTCACAATTTCACAATATTGTTTTTTAGTATTACTAAAGAATCTATTGTGGATATTGAAGCAATTGTAAAATGTGTTTCTTCTCAAATTGAGTCATGTACTCAAAAAGATGTAGAAATTCATATTGAAAAAGCTTTTGTAATAAGTATTGCGAAACCACAATTACCTTTACAAATTGAAGATGCCTCAAGACCAATAAAAGAAGAAGTTGATGACAATATTTTGAATATAAAAGTGAATCAAGATACGAGATTGGATAATAGAGTTCTAGACCTTAGAACTCCAGCAAATCAAGCTATATATCGGGTGGAAGCAGCTATTTGTAAATTATTTAGAGATATACTTACAAGTAAAGTAAGTTATTAATAAAATTATAATTGTAATGCAGAAATTTATTTATAAATTTTATTTATAGGGATTTGTTGAAATTCATACACCGAAAATAATATCTGCAGCAAGTGAAGGTGGTGCAAATGTATTTACAGTATCATATTTTAAAGGAAATGCTTATTTAGCACAATCTCCACAACTTTATAAACAAATGGCAATAGCAGCTGATTTTGATAAAGTTTTTACTGTAGGAGCAGGTGATTTTCAATTTCAGAAATATAATTTAAATTTAATTTTTTAAAAACATTTTATTACATATAATTATATAGTTTTTAGAGCTGAAGATTCTAATACACATAGACATTTAACAGAATTCGTCGGTCTTGATTTAGAAATGGCATTTAAATATCATTATCATGAAGTAGTTGAGACTATTGGACAGTTATTTGTAGAAATGTTTAAAGGTCTTCGTAACAAGTTGGTAAAAATTATTAATAAATATAAAAGATATCTTTTCTAATATATATAATATTAATTTTATGAAATTTAACTTCAGTTATGCTGCTGAAATCGAGGCTGTACGTCAACAATATAATGTGGAACCATTTAAATTTTTAGATCCACCTTTAAAATTAGAATATAGTGATGCTATTGAATTATTAGCGGAAGCTGGCATAACTTTGGGTGAAGAAGATGATCTTTCTACATCAGATGAAAAATTATTAGGAAAACTTGTTAAAGCAAAAGTAGGTTTTTTTTTGAAGATATTTACAAATTTAAATTTATTTTTTACTCTTTTATTTCTTTTATTTAGTATGATACAGATTTTTACATCTTGGATAAGTATCCATTGGCAGTAAGGCCGTTTTATACAATGCCAGATCCAAATAATCCTGTAAGTTCATTCAACTATCGCAACTTGTCGCAATATTATGTTAAATATACGTACATAATATATGTACATTATATGCTTTATTGCAGAAATTATCAAATTCTTACGATATGTTTATGCGTGGCGAAGAAATTATTTCTGGTGCACAACGTATTCATGATCCTGAACTTCTTACAGAACGTGCAAAATATCACGGAATTGGTAATTATATTTCAGATTTTTACATTTATAATTTATAATAAAGTATATAAATATTTTTTTAAATTATAGACTTAGAAAAAATAAAATCGTATATTGATGCATTCAAGTATGGTTGTCCTCCTCATGCTGGTGGTGGAATTGGAATGGAACGTGTTGTTATGTTATATCTTGGTTTAGACAATATAAGAAAAGTTTCAATGTTTCCTCGGGATCCTAAACGCATTACGCCATAGAATTTCAACTTCAAATAATATGTGCAGTGATAATATATTTATTAAATTTTTAATTACTTTATTGCTGAGAAAAATTAATAAATGGATATTTTGAATGTTTCTAATTATTTATATATTCATAAATACATATATATATATAATAAAGAAAATAAACGATCTTAAAATAGTAAATTAATTGTATTTTATTAATTTATTATATTATTATTTTATAATTTATTAAATTAATTAATGTTAATTGTATTAATTAATGATATTTGAAAGTACATGCAATATTTTACGTTTTTTGATATTAAAATAATTCCGGATTAAAATAATGATGAGATTCTAAATTTTTATAAATTGTTAAAATATGAATTATTTTAGATTAATTATTACTGACATTTAATTAATTTTATAATTTTGTTATATTATTAAATGTATTAGAAATTATTTTCACTTTACATCATTTTAAGTAAACCGCCTTTCAATATAAATTTTATTCATAGATTTCATTCATAGATGTCGTAACACGTCATATAGAATGTGAATTATGTCAACGAAGTGCTTAAATATAAACTTAATAAAAAAATTTTTAATTTCAATAATTTTATGTTAAAGAAGACTAAAATAATAATTTATATTTTTAAAAAATTCATTAGTGCTGTGATTAATATATTAAGAGGTATCAAGATCTAAAAATGACAACAAGTAAATCATTGATTTTAAGCGGCTTCAAAGAAGATTGTGAACAATTAATTGCTCGTTTTGAGAAGGCAGATGACATTAGATTTCAAACTTTTTGTGAAATTTGGAAAACGATGAGATTTTCACTGGTGTTTACGTAAGTTAAAATAAAGTTTTATTAAATTTAATTATAGTTTTTTTTACTATAATAGATATTTATAAAATTTGAAAAAATATAATTATTCAAATAAATGATGAATTTAAAATGTAATTTTTACTTTTTTTACATTTTCAGAGGTCGTCCAACTTTTTTAGAATTATTAGAATTCTGTGAAGAAACACTGAATATATGTAAACAATTTCTTCTTTTACCTCCTCGATTTAAAGAACGTATTGGAGGATTATATCTTTTATATGGAATATATTATAAAATGCCAGTAGATCAGTTTAAGATTAGAGTTAAATTAGATGATTGGCAAAATATTATGGAACTTCATGCAGAAATAAAAGAAGCAGAACACTTAGATGCTAATTATATATTATGTAAATTAATTGTAGATAATGCATTTCACTTTTGTATTTTTGATTCAGAGGTATATATAATGAAAACTTTTTAATTTTAATAAATAATATGTATTATATTATATATAAATGAAAATATTATATATAATTTATTCCAGTTTGGATTGGAAAAACAATATCGTGTAAAGAATGCACAATGTTTTAATCCATATTCTGTATTACCAATATTAAAAGATTTAACTGACAAGCATCAAATGTTATCAAAAATAAATGAAATTAGTAAAGTTTATGAAGAAAATAAACAATTATTAAAATTAAAAAATGATTCAGGTACTAGTCTAAATTTATTCAATTCAAATATAGCTGAAGAAATTATTAATGATATTCAAAAATTTGAAGAACAAAAGAGAAATCAACAAATAAAAAGTATGTTTGATTCTGAAAAAGCATGTACTTCTTCTACTTCAAAAGGAACACATAAAAAAACCCAATTGTATGTAAATTTATGTAATTATAATATATTTATAATATTTGTTTTTTATATTGTTGTTTTTTTAAATTATATCATATATCGTTATTTTTAAATTGTATTATATTATGCTTTAATATTTTAGAAAAGGAACTTCCAAACGTAAAATGCGGCCATTAATTGATTATGATTTTCAAATAGAATCAAATGAATCTGATGAAGATGAAGTATTTGAACTTGATGATTATGATTCTAATTCATCTGAAGATTTTGATTAATAACAAAAACAAAAATATACATATTATCTGTAAGTGTATTATAACAACAAATTTTATAATAGATAAATTATATGTATATCTATAATAAGTAAATAATATTTCTTAAATTGTCTTTTATTGGAAATTGTACAAAATAAGTATAAGGAACAAGTGAGTGGAAATATTAATCATTTTAAATTTAAAGAAAACTTTCGTAGAATACATTGTACTCTATCTTATTGTAGCTATGTTTTTCACATGCTTTAAGTGAAGACAATTCAATTAAATGACTAAACATCTTTAAAATGGAATTAAATTTCTAAACTTAAAAACTGAGTAAAATGTATTATAGATTTCGTGAATAAGTTACTTTATCAGAGACTAATTTTCAAAGATGTAACTTTTCATTTTTATGTAGCTTTATGTATATTTACGGCATTAAAATTAAATCTATATACTGAATAAGTCTTATTATTGCCGCCAATAAACATTTATAAAGCTTACGGTAATAAGTTCATGTTAAATTTTCTTAATAAACTTTCAATTGATTGTTGTCGTCGAATCCAGCACTATGACCCGCGTTTCGTACAATAAAACTAGTTCCGTCATAATGCATGCGTCGTTCACCGCGTCGCACAAAAAGATGAGATGTTTGACCAAGAGATGCAGTACAATGTAAAAATGGAGTCGTTAACGAAGCTGTACCATTACTAGGTGATGTTCGTAATTGATATTTGTTACTATTTCGAGCAATCCTAATAAAAAAATAATTCATATTCTTATTGATTAATATAATTAAATATTTTTTATATTATTTTATATTATTTATATTATTTTTTATATTTTATATTATTTATTCTTATGAATAAAATTACCTGACAAGACCATCAGGTGTTTGCGAAACTCTAACATTATTAATGATCCAATTTTCTACACCTTCATTAGTTAACCAGTATTGAGCGGCACCTAAAGCTGCCGTAGCTTCTTGCAAACATGCTGGACCGTGCCGGGAACGAGAGTAAAAAACACTAAGAGAAAAGTCCTAAAAGTTAAAGAGCAAAACAATATTTTAGTATAATTATTTTTGATTTACAAAAAATTTCTATTTTTCATACCTGACTCATATCTGAAAATGAATCCGTAGTTGTTCTTGTTCCCGCCGTATCAACTAAATAAACTAGAGCACATTGTTCTGAAGTAAAGCTCACTCCTTTATACCACATCTTTGCGTATCTGATGAAGGATAATATTACTTGTTAATGATACTTTAATGATGATACAGATACCACTGACTTGTTATTGCCGTGGGCATCATGGGCCAGGATTTCAACTCGTGATCCATATTGATATATTCTTCCGTTTGGATGGAGTAATGCTGCAGCTGCTCCAGAACCGCTCAACGATAGTACAATGTTATTCTACGCTGACGATAAATGCAATTCAGATAATAATCATGTAAGTATTAGAAATTATTTACCATTTGTATTGTTGTATTATTATGAATTTATATATTATGCTGTTTTTAAAAAGCAAAGACATTTTAATCATGGTATTAAAATTTATTTGAAACAGGAATCTTGTTATAAAATAGAAAAAAAAGAAGATACCTTAAAATTAATTACTCTAACTGCTCGATCGATCGTCATATCAACCCGAATTCTGTTGTGAAGTCTCAATGAAATTGTACCATGTGGTGTAGTTACAATAGCGGCATCAGTATCATGTTCTCTCCAGTTTTCTGCGTAGATGCATGTTTCTTCATAGTATGGTGCAATAGTTTTAGAATTTCGTGGTTGTCGCCACAATGCTGTTGAATTAGAAAATGCTGTTGCACCGGCTAATCCACCCCATTGTTCCGATGGCGGTGCTTCAAAGTATTTGGGAAATTCACTGTATCGCTAAAGGAAAGAATGAATTACTTTCAACTATGACAAGTGGTAATTGTACTAATTAGGTAAAGTACCTGGAAATTAGTTTCATCTGTTTGTGCGTGATAACTGTGCGCTGTATAAAGAGATCTCGGTCGCATCGGTGCTGTTGAGGTATTTTGACTTTGAATTGCTGGTATGGAACATGGTTGTTGATTTACCGCTTGTGTTCCTGTTTGAACGTTACATTTTTGGATCTCCTTCCGATATTCGCCGCAAGGAGTTGTCATTGCTTTTGCCTTTAATTAATATTATATGATAAAAATTATTAAAAAAAATTTATTAATTAATTAATAATAAAAAAAAAATATAGAGATTCTTCAATTTCATTAATTTTGATAAAATGATTTTTAATTTTAAAAATAAATTTTTTAATATTTTTTAGAAAGAAAAATGAAATTTAATGAAAAAGATAATTAAAATCAAAAATTAAAAAATGATCTTAGAATCTAAAAAAAACCTTGGAATTGGCTGTAGCGTTTTTTGTCTTCTTGCGACGCGATTTCCGGGGTTTCGACACCGCCGTTTGACTACCCTCGTTTATGCGATCCACGGCTGAAGCGGTTTTCGTATCTGCAGGTCCAGGTCCTTTTTGTGAAATCACGTCTTCGACGTTTCTGATATTTTTTGACTTCACTAAGATGCTTACATATGTAACTTTAATCTTAGATGTTCTTATACAGCGATTAAGAAATTTCGGATCGCGATGAGGGAAATCAATCCTTGTAGATACCTATAAAAACTTGTTCAAAGGATAACACGGTTGAAAGATATTTTGGTAAAACAAATGAATATTTTGGTTGATTATATCGTTGCCTTGACAATAAAAAATGACAAGAGATTCAGTAGAAAAATTTCGATAAAATAAGTATAGGCAAGTTTTTTGAAGTTCGAATGGAATGATTTATTTAACATTTATCATATCTTTGTATTAATGTATTTTTTGTTTCACATATATGTCAATATAATAATACATTGTAATAAAAAAATTATAGAATTAAAATTTTTCGATCGGCACTTATTTTGAAATGAATAATTCATTTAACACAAATTTTTCTTTCTTTTATTCTTTA
>NW_006263615.1:250811-260372 GCF_000469605.1 Apis dorsata | reverse complement strand
TTTTTTTTTTTTTTTTATAGACTTAATAGTTTGAAAAATTATTTTATAAATTATATTACTTGATAAAACTCTAATGATAGGAAATAATTAGAATCAAGGTGAAGGTGATAATAGTTAAGAATTATATAAGCGAATACATTATTATACATTATCATTGCATATTAATATCATTACTCGTATTTTTTTTTGTATATTTTCTAGTAATATCTCTTTTATGTTGTTATAGTTGTTTTTCACATTATATGATGTAAAATATTTTTTTCTATTATATGCAATAGTTTAAATGTTATCATAATGCCGCTATTACATTCACATTTCATTAAAAACAGATCAGCATCGGCTTAGAATATTCAACTTGTTCTTTTATATATATTAACATTTTAACATATTATCTAGTTAGAACAAATTCAAAGGTTTTAAAAATTATACTTTTTATTTTCACAAATCGATATAATTTTACAATAGATTTGTAATATTCTATTGTAAATTTTTCAATTTTCTATTGTAAATCTATTTTAATTTTGTAATATTTATTTTTAAAAATGGAATTCCAATGAAAAATATAAAGTAATAAATATTTGATAATAAATTTGATATATTAATACGACAATAGAAATTATGCAAGTCAATGTTATGCTCATTGCATAACAACTTAATCATTGCTTTCTTTATACTTCTTTCTAAAGAATAAAAATTTAAACAAGATTAAAAATTAAATAATTAAACTTTATTATATTTTTAAAGATTTTTTTTAATATATTACTAATTTATATTTTATTTTTTAGGTCCTATATGAAGTACAAAATACATAAAATACGAAAAATATATATGAATTATATTTCTGCTATATTATATGTGTAATATAATTAATATATGAAACAATTTTTGAATATACAAAATAGAAATTTTGAGTATACAACATAGATTTCTTATAAACAACATTTTTGTATAATACAGTTCTTTATATATGGTGGGGACATAGGAATTATCTGCTGACACTCCTTAAAGCCCCAGTATGTGTTTGTTCTGTTCGCGTATAATAACTCGCAGAAGTTCAATTGAATTTAGAAATTTCGGAAAAAATTTATTTAATATTTTTAATTAATAATGATTGTTTTTAAACTTATATTTTTCATGAATTTTATCTACTCAACTTTAGGTAATTATTAATATTGCTGTTGCTATTGTTATTATTTTATAATTGTACGAATTATATATATATATATATATATATATTTAGTTAATAAGTTTTTAAATATCATATATTAAATTTTAAACAAATATATTTGTTTCTTAAAATGACAAAAAATATGAGATATAGATACAGATATAAATATAGAAAATAAATAGGTATATTGAATATAGATAAATATAGATATAGATATAGATTACAACATTTATCTACATATATTCTATTTCTGTAACTATCTTTAATACTCAAGTATTTAGTTTCAGAATACTTGAAATTATAATTTAAAGTATCTTGTTCTTATCTTTTAGAATTGCTTATGCTAATTGAAAATGTTAAGACAAGTAAACATAATAAAGAAATTGAAAATGATAGCCTCCGACTAGTGACAGTGGTAAATATAAAAAAAAACTTAAATTAAAAAAGTTTAAGAACATTTAGAAAATAAATTTTTTATATTGTAAATATTTTTTCTCTTTGAAATATAAAATTTATACATGTTATAAATTTATATATGCTTATTTGAATCAAATGTATTTGCTGTTGAATTAATGTTATTATATGATCAATGAAAAAGATATGAATTTCTAATCATGATAATAAATTTTTAGATAATGAGACATGGAGAGAGAGCACCTCAGGATACTTATCCAAATGATCCTTATCTCAATAATTCTATGGAACCTTATGGTTGGGGACAATTAACAAATGTAATATTTTTACAATTTCTATTACTATATCAACGATATTTTTATTATCAACATAAGTAATCCTATGTAGGAAGGAAGAAGAAATCAATACAATCAAGGTCTTTTTCTACGAAAAAAATATAATAATTTTTTGGGTCCAACATATAGTCCTGATATATTTTATTTGCAATCTACAGCAGTTGATCGTACAAAAATGTCTGCTATGTTAGAAGCAGCTGCTTTGTGGAAACCAACTGAAAAACAATCTTTTAAACGTGATTTAGCTTGGCAACCAGTTACCTTATTTTATCAACCGCGTTCGGAAGATACAGTACATATTTTATTTTACTCCATGCATAATATTAATTTTATATTTATTGTTATTAAATTAATATTTAAATTATTTATGAATTATATATATTAGTTAATGCTGATATGGGATACATGTCCAAAATATACCAAATTACGACACGCAATTATGAATTTACCAGAAATTCAACAAATTCAAGACGAGAATAAACAATTTTACAAAGAATTAACGAATTTAACAGGTATGGTGATTTCAACTCCAAATGATGTCAATTCACTTTATGGAACATTAACAGCAGAGGTTTGCAGAAAAAATTAATACGTTATTTTATATGTAACGTACTTAAAGAAATTTTATTAACATTGTAAATTGATTACTTTAGAAACATATGAATTTAATTCTTCCCAAATGGACTAAAAATTATTATCCTGATAAACTAATACCACTTACATTATATGATTTTCAATTAAATGTATATAATGATGTTCTTAAAAGACTTAAAGGAGGACCATTTCTTAAAAAAATTATTACCGATATGTTAGCGAAAAAAAATAATACTTTAAAACCCGAAATAAGAAAAATGTTCATGTATATTGGTCATGATAGTACTATTGTAACTTTAATGGATGTCATGCATGTATGGAATAATCAAATGCCAAATTATAATATCATGATAATGATTGAATTGCATGAAAATAATGATGAATGGAATGTTCAGGTAAAGCAGTAATATAAAGTAATATAAAAAAACTTGATAAGATATAATATAAAAATTATTTCTATTATTTTTATATTCTATTTTTTTTTAGATATTTTTAAGAAATACTACTGAATATGAACCATATCCTTTGACAATTCCTGGATGTACAACAATATGTCCTCTTGAAAAATTTATACAAATTTTAAATCCAATGATCCCAGATAATTGGAACGAAGAATGTAAAGTTAATGGAGAATATAAACCGCCACCGGCACCACTTCCTTAATTATGATTATTTGGCAAAAATGCAAAATGATCATGAGAAATATAGTAAAAGAAATATTACAATAAATAACTTCATTTCAAAAGATGAATTGAAAATGAATATTTTTTCTAAAAAATTATTAAAACGATAATTTTTGTATTTTAAATCTAAAATATATTTATAGTTTTTTAATTTAAACTAATTTCTAATGTTAATTAAAAACTTTTCATAAAATGTATTTATTTACATCTTTATTTACTTTTTTATTATATCCATACTTTGTTTATATTCTACTTGCTATAAAAAAATATGTACTTGTGTATAAGAAACATATGCATATGTTGATAGCATATCGAAGCAATCGCTTATAATTAGATTTTTTTTTCTTAGGCAAATATTTTTTCTTCTCGACGTTTTTTTGTAACTACTGTACCAGGTTTATGTTGAGCATCCGGATGATTTAATAATTCAGGTGGACAGGTAGATATAGGACTTGCAAGAATAGTTTGTTTCAGATCATAGAATAGATGGCTATCATCTTTTGTACAAAATGAAATAGCAAGACCAGCTTTTCCTGCGCGACCAGTTCTACCAATACGATGTGTGTAATCTAGAAACAGAAAAATAATAATATATTCCTTGATATAATTATATATTCCTGTTCTTACAATTTCATTTCTTTTAGTAATATATATTTACCTTCTATAGTTTTAGCCATATCATAATTAATGACCATAGATACATCTTTAATATCAATACCACGACCTGCTACATCAGTGGCAACCAAAATATCTTTACTACCACTTTTCAGCGAAGCAAGTGCATATTCTCTCTGCTCTTGACCTTTTCCACCATGAAGAGTACAAGCATTATACTAATAAAAGAATTAAATATTATATCAAAGTTTGAGTTTACATTAAATATAAAATATGATTTTATTTGATTTAGAGAAAAGAGGAAAAAAGTATAATGTAAAATAATTAAAATTCAAAATTCAAACTTACACCCAATTTCTCTAAACCTCTTGCAAGAACATCAGCTCCTTTCTTCTGATTAACGAATATGATGACTGGTGGTTCAACTCCTCTGCTGAGTATTTCCATCAATTTCTTACGTTTATCAGCTTCACCCATTATATGTACTATTTGTTCTGTTCTTTCTGTTGGTTTTCCTACACTACCGATATATACAACAGCAGGTCGCCTTAAATAAGTTCTGGCTAATCTTTCAACTGCAGGTGGCATAGTTGCTGTAAACATCACAGTCTAAAAAATTACAATAAATATTATTTATTATGTGTATTTAAATTTAGATAAAATGTAGTATCAATTATTTTTTACTTGTCTATATTTTTTCTTTGTATTGTAATTAGCTAAAAGTTTTTCTTCATTTTCAGCATCTTCATTATCTGGTTTTAAATTTGTAACTGGCATATATTCCAAAATTTTTTGAACATCTGAAAATTTGTATAATAATTAATATTATTTATATATACAAATTAATTATATATAAATTATATATGTATATATATATATATAAATTATTAAAGATATACCTGGTTCAAAACCCATATCTATCATTCTATCAGCTTCATCTAATACAATATAAGTACATTGATTTAAAACCAAATATCGATTTTCCAATACATCAATTAATCGTCCTGGTGTGGCTATAACTATCTACAAGAATAAGAATTATTTTAAAATACATTAAATTGCAAGTCCTTTTTTATCAGTAAATGATTATATAAAATTTATACCTCGCAACCCATTCTCAATCTAAATCCTTGTTCTTCTCTCGAGAGACCACCTACAACAACGACTGTTCTTATACCTAATGGTTGTCCAAATTTATTAGTTTCTTCTTCAATTTGTTGAGCCAACTCACTAAAAAATATATTATCTTTTTTTATAAAAAGCTTTTTTATAGAAAAATAAAACAAAGATTAAAAATATAGATAATAATATAAATAAAACATACCGAGTTGGTGCTAAAATTATACTATAAGGACCTTGATCTGCTTCTTCTAATCTTTCAATTTTTGGTAAACTAGTGATCCATAATAATAATGGAATTAAAAATGCTAAAGTTTTTCCAGATCCAGTTTCAGCAACTCCAATAATATCACGATTTTGAAGTCCAATAGGAATAGCTTGTCTTTGAATAGGTGTTAAATCTTTATATCCCACTTTATCAATGATATCAAGAATTTCTTTTGGAAATCCTGACTCTTTCCATGATCTAATTGGATCAGGAATACGTCCTCCTTTTATTGTAATATTATAATCTTCTCTAAATATACGCCAATCTCTTTCTGTCATTTCATGAAGAGCTTTTTCAGACCAATGTCTATCATCCCATTTTTGTTTTTCTTCTTTTCTTTTTACTTTTTTTAATCGCATTCTAATAAATAAATATAAATAAGATGTAAGAGTATATATTATGAAGAATAAGTTCAAATTTCAAAAAAGATACGTACTTCTCCTGTTCTTTTTCAGCTTCTGTTCTTCTTTTTTCTAATAGTTCTCCATAAAATTTACTTTGGTCTCGTTTTTGTGCTTTAATATCTATTCCAGCAAGATTTCCTCTACCAAAAAATTGAACCTGATGTCTTTCCTTATAAATACTATTGTAATCAACAGATGTGTCTTCTGATGTATCCCAATCAAATACAAATTTTCTATCATTTAATCTTCTAACACGTCGTTTTTTCTTCACTAATCCTAAATAACGTTCTTTAATAGCTTCTACTTCTTTTTCTTTATCCTTATCTTTAATTTCTTCCTCTCGTGTACGTTGACCATCTCTACGTCTGTATTACAAAATATCTTAAAATAAATTTTAATGAATTATTTAATGAACTCAATTTATATAGATAAATATTATATACCTATCCCTATCATCCCATTCTCTATCTTTCCCAGCATTTTCATTATGAAAAGATTTACGTATATCCTCTTGTTGTTTTTTTATAGCTTCAACTTCCTCTTGACGTTTTTGTAATGCTAAAGCAGCACGTTCTTCTTTAGTTAAAAATTTTGGTTTAGCACGTGCTTCTTCCTCTGCTTTTTTCTTAGCTAATAATTCTTCTAAACTTAGCGGT
Source organism: Apis dorsata (assembly GCF_000469605.1). Classification (NCBI taxonomy): domain Eukaryota; kingdom Metazoa; phylum Arthropoda; class Insecta; order Hymenoptera; family Apidae; genus Apis; species Apis dorsata. Next base: position 254,116 of record NW_006263615.1, on the reverse strand, counting down.
TCCTTTTTTGGAGGAGGCTTTGGCTTTTCCTCAATTTCTTCCTCTTCTTTTTTTGCTTCAGTTTTAGTTTCTTTTTTATTTTCATCTTCTAAAACAAATATAGGACTCGGTTTACGTTTTTTTTCATCTTTTGATTTGTCTTTAAATTCTCGTCTTTCCCTTGATCTATCTCTATCTTTTTCGCGTGATCTATCTCTTTCCCGTGATCTTTCACGCGATCTTGAACGTTTTCTATCTTTTTTTCGATCTTTTGATCTACTTCTTGAACGCCTTCTATCTCGTCGCTCTCGATCTCTTTCACGTTCCCGATCACGTTCACGATCTCGTTCACGCGATCGACTACGTTTTATATTTTTTTTATCATGAGCCATTGAATTTTCTGTAAATTAATTTATTCAATTGTTTATAATTAATATAAGAGGTTATAGAATCGTAAATTTTAAAATATTTGTTATATATATATATAATATATGTATATATTTATAAATAACAAAATATATATTATGTATCATTATATTAATAATTATTTTCTACAATAATATTTCTTATAAATATTAATATGTAATATATGCATAATATTTTGATTAAACGTTGTCAATAGTTATGTATAAAATACATAATATAATCTAGCCGAATAGAATTATTCAAATTGTTTTAAAAAATTACAAAATACAAATAAATATAATAATTTCTTCTTACTGAATAGGATTTAATAACTTCTTTTAATAAATCAAAAAATTGACACTAAATCACTCTTAGCAATAGTTTACAATACAGAATTAAGACATGATTATGGTTATCTTTTCAATGCAAGCGATAATTTTAGTTTAGTCATTTAATAAGATAATAATTTTTTTAAATTCTAATTTAATTTAATATAAATTATTTTCGATATAATAAATATAAAATAATAAAATGATTATTTTATTAATTTATTTTATTGATTATTATAATCATATAATCTATCTTAAATTATTTAAAATTATAAAATATTCAAAAAAGTAAATATAAATAAAATATTTATCTTTTAAATTTCCAAAAATTCTTTCTGTGATAATAATTATTTATAGAATGTATATATTTTATTAGGAATTATTAAAAAAAAATTATATTCTATAATAATATGATAATAATATTAATAAAATTGTAAAATTTATTTATGATATTTTCAATAATTTTTTCAACAAATTTTTAATAATTTTAATATAAATTAAAGATTTACTTTCAAATAATTTTTATTTTTATATAAAATTATGAAAAATTTATTCTACAATAAAATTTATTGAATTTTTACCGCTCAATCACAAATAAAATGCCTTGTAATCATTGGAGGGTAGCATGTAAAATTTGAACCAATAGAATCGAAGCATCGAATGAGCTACGGGGAGGCTCAATAAAGGGCGCTAGTGTCCGTCAAGTGTCACAGCCGTTGCCTGTCTCCTCAGTATTGTAACTTAAATCGGTGATTTAATTAGGAATAACGTATTTTTTTCTAGAATTTGTGAAACATTAAGCAATAATGACCGACAAGAAAGGTAACTATACATCGTAATCGCGTAATACAACTAGCAATATGTGTTATACACGTTAAGAATATCTCGTGTTTTCAAGTCGAGAATACCACTTGTCACTCGTACGACGGCGAATTTTTTTATGTTAGCAATGCTATCCAACACCTGTGAAGAATGGTGCACGTTTAAATTCTATCAAAATTCGTATCATTATTACATAAACAAAGTCTAATCTTAATGCGATGAGAAAAATGTGAATTTCTGTTCAGTGACAGATAAATCAATACCGTATTGTGTGTGGGAAATACAAAATGGCTTCCAGAGTTCGTCTTGAATAATTTTCACGGTGACTCTTTATTAAAAGTTGTATGCTATTCAAAATATCATATTTTTATACAATTATTACTAATCTCATATTATATATAACATTATTTTATTTTTATATTTATAACCAAGTATTATATATATTTAAAAAAATATTTTATATATACATATATATGAATAATGATATACTTTACTTTTTGTGTTTAAGAAAAATTTATCTAGTTATAATAATTTGTTATTATTGTGTTTTATTATGCATTATTATTTCTGGTTGAAAGAAAAAATTTAAAATTCTATTATATTTTGAATATCAAAATAAAATTATTTTTTATATTTGACAGAAAATGTCAAATTTTCTATCAGAAATATATGTTTTAATATTAAAACTTTGAAAGTATTAGTAATATTATTGTGATAAAAAAAAGTTAATTTTTATTTTAAAAATTTTAATTTTTATTTTGTGCTTATAGAACTATCTTAATATTAATAAATTATAATTAAACTTTCTAATTTATAATTGAATTCATAATTTCAATTCATATCATAAGAAAAAAAAATAAAAACAAGTAAAGCTAAAAGTATTATATATAATAATATTGGATAACAAAGTTCTGGAAGCCATTATATTTTTTTTATTTCATATTGCTTATAAATATTAAGGTTTTATAATAATGAATTTCCTTTAAATATAATTATATTATTTTTCTAATTTATAATTAAAATTAAATGAAAGAGAAAATGAAAATGATTAAAATTTATTATATCTTAAAAGATATTTTATTTAAAAATTATCAGATATTAATTTCAAATTATATTTTTTTTACATCTAAAATATTTTGTTTTTAATTTATATAAGATAAAATTCTGAATGTTTAAATTATTTTTTTTTATAATTTAAAAAATGCGTTAATATATAAATTATATAGAATATGTTATAAAAAAGCTGTTTAATAACTCGTACGAGTGAGGTATGTAATTTAATATTACTACTGACTTTCAAGTTTTTTACGTGCTGATGGAAACATTTAATTGATATACAGCTTGGACCATGACTACATGATTTTATAGTAATCTATTATTGTACTTAATTAACAGCTCAGACACTTAAGTGATTATTCCTAATTCAGTCCGCTCTGTTCCTAAGGCATATGATTACAGAGCATAGCGTTTAAGGGATGTGTAAAAGTTTAGTCTGTAAGTAGATCAGTATATATTGTTAATGATTATTACGAAAAATAACGAGAAATTGAGGATTACTGCTGCAAATCTGCGAGCATATTATCGTGACGGTATAGTCGCTAAAAAACCGAAGGATAGCGCCTACAGTTGTGGCTGTCAATATGTTTGCAGCGGACCATTACAAAGACGATTTGATCCCAGTCAGTAGGTGGAGCTTCGGAGACCGGCGTTCGCGCAGCCTAAGCCACGTATCTAACCTCACCTTACTCTCTATATATTACCTAACTCACT
>NW_006263615.1:247860-250690 GCF_000469605.1 Apis dorsata | reverse complement strand
ATATATATATATATTCCACCAAATATATATATGAAGATATAGATGCACCGTGCGCCTCCTGATTCAAAAAGTGAAGAAAACGAAAAATCTAACATCGAATTGCTCCTATCTTCCCACCTTCGATGTTTCAAGCGATCAAAATTAGTCCAACCTATTCCAATTCCTTTTATCATTAATTTTATTAATAGACTGTAATACCAAGAGATCGTGGAATGCCTGGTTCAATAAAAAAAGTGAAATTATAAAAAGGGTACATATCGTAAGAAAATTGAGGGAATGCCACATTAATTAAATTAATTCTCATTAGACTAATGTCAGTTTCCTCATTTTTCCAGGCCTACGTTGGTTATTAATCCACGATCAGCAGGTATTAAAGGATCGAGAAAATCCGTTCCATGTGTTAAGAGATTGCTTGTTGAAAATCTGCCGATCTAAAGAAAACAGAAGTATAATATACGAGTATGCACGCTTGTATACAGTTGAACAACGATATGTACTTTCGACCGCGTAAAAGTTTAATCACAGGCTTTTCGAGCGAAGCTGTCATCTCGCGATATTAAAAACGAACATACTCGTAAACAGAGATCGCTTAGGATCATCAATGGTATTTGTAAGTCCTTTGTGAATGAGATTAAACGTGATCAGAAAGTTATACTTTTTGAATTGGAGACGTCGGCTGCTATATATCCAAATCAATATGAACGTAAGATATTGATATGGGTGTACAAATATTTCGTAATGAAATCGTGGTATTGGCTGATTGCTTATTTTTCTCTTTTTCCATTTTTTTCTTTTTTTTCTTCTTTTTTTTCTTTATTTTCTTTGTTTCAATATACTCACTATATCTCATGTGATTTATTTATAAGAGAGAGTATTCAAATTTATCGCAATATGAATCAAATTTATTCAATTTTTTTGTTTTTTTTTGAATAGATTAAAAAAATTCTCTTAGAAATAATTGTCACAAGATGGCATAGTGAGCTAACGGGGTGGACACGAATGCTGTATTTAAGCTCAGCGTATTTATAATATTCTTACTCAATAGAAACTTGGTAGCTCACTTTTAACAATAGTGCATGTTGCTTTGATTCGGGCTACAAGTTTTTCGTTAAAAAGAAATAAATAACAGAGATAAGTATGTATTTATTAAATTATTATATAAATACTGTTTTTATTTTAATAATAATATAAAATAAATCAAACATAAATTGATGATAAAACTAAAACTTGTGGTCAGTTGCACGTATTTGTAGTTAATATATTATAAGAAAAACTAATTTCTTCAACATTAGCGCATTGTTTATTTCGTTAAATTGGAATCAGATAAAAAAAAAATATATAGCGTATATAAATTCTTATATACTTATACATAATTTATACATAAATATTATTTTTATATAGCGATTTTAAAAACAAAAAGAAGAAAAATAATAAAATTGATCAAATTACAACATAATAAAAAAATTGAAGAAAAAATGACAAAAATATAAACATGCTTCATTGATTAAAAGTAAAAAGCAAAACAATGAAGTGTGTTATGCAAAATATCTTTTGGATGTATATATATAAAGAAAGAAATTTTGAGCGAAATTATATTTGTTGCATCCTTATCTACTTTGTGTGCAAATATACATATATACATAGCTTTGATCATTTTTCATATATTTGTATTTTAGTTTGCATGCTTGGAATGTATTGCTAGAAAGATGCGTGACGTGCGAGCTGCTTTATTGATTGATAACTTGATTGATTATTTATTATTTCTGATCATCAAATGAAGAAAAGAAATATAAATTTTGTTATTTAAATTTTGCTATAGAAGTTGCTCGCTCGTCTTATTATAATGCATGTTCATATAACATGTAGTAAATTTTTTCATAATTCTATCTTTTATGTTTATTCGTTCGATGTCTTCTTAACTTTATATCGATGTATTTCTTTTTTTACAGATATAATTTTCTTTCAAAAATAAATTTTTTATAAGAAAATTTAAAATCGTTAAGAAGGAATTGAACAAATTGTTTTTGTCAATTTTTTAATTGTCGTATAATTAAAAAATTTCGTAAACGGTTTTTTAGGCACGATAAAGAGATGTTCCTATTCCTGTCGTGAACAAACCATCGAATTCATTAACATTTCTGAATTATTTTTCTTCCTTCTATGGAAATTCTGGGAAATTATTAAGAAATTGTTCCAGTTGAATTGTTGCTACAAGGTTATAGGAATTTCTCAAGCAATTGAATTGCATGTGCATGTTTGGCAGAATATATCATGTATACTGTTAATAGTGAGCTTAAATATGAGATAGTATTTAACGATATTCATCGAGAGTTGTCGTGAATATAAAAGTGCCTCTACCTTCTCAAACCCAGTGACCTAGAACAAGTTCGATAAAAAATTGATTGAATTTATATTGAGATTAAAAATCAAAAAAACATTAACAAATGTACAAATATTTGTAACGTAACATTATTTCTGTAATAATAACATTGTTATTACAATAAATAAAATAAAATATTAAATATTAAATTATTACTAAATATAGAAATGTGTTTTTAAACTTAGATATATTATTCTGACATTGTATATTAATGAAGTCATGTCGAAAATTAAATCTTGTTCTATTAAATTAGTATTAAAAATAATATAATTTAGTATATAAATTTTTTCTAAAAATTGCTAATTAATTACAAGATTATCTTAATAAATAATTTTTTTTTTTTTTTTTTAGGTTTTTTTTCTAAGTATCATATGAATAAAATTTCTTCGATAATTCAATCATTTAATGAAATCTTCAATCGGTCGCTGGGTTTTCCGAGATATAAAAACT
>NW_006263615.1:245420-247681 GCF_000469605.1 Apis dorsata | reverse complement strand
TTTAAAAAAAAAAAAAAAAATAGATAGATTGTAACAATAAAAAAAAAGGAACGGGCAAATTTAGTCCGATTTCTCGTGCAAACGGATAAAACACAAAAGACCATTTGATTCTGATAGCAATTAGGTTGAATATGCTTATTGGGATAAATTAGGTTTCGAAAGTAATAACACAGAGCAAGATGAGAGGGAATGCGTGCGTGTACGAGAGAAAGGCGGGTCGAATAAAGAGCAGAAAGAAAGGGGATGAATAGTGGGAGAGATAGAAAGAGGGAAAAGTGAAAGAAAGGAATTAGGTGAACGTAAAGAAAAATAAAACACACTGTTCAAATTACCCAGTAAACTCGTACTAGCATATTAATATTATAATCAATTGTTATTGGATTCGATGATTGTTTGCACCGTGGCACTGACACATAAATTTATTATTCGATTGAAAGCTGATCTGATTAATGGATATACAAGCCTCCTTCTTTATAATTTAAAAAATTTATATAAGAAGATGGTTTGCTTCTACTTAGACAGAATATGAATAAAACGTTATCGTCCTACACGTAAATCGAAATAAAGTGTAATATAACATAATTTGAGCGGAGTGCTCGTTTCCATGCGTTGGACCAGTGTTCAATTATCATGGACAATTTGGTGTGGGCTGACGTCTATGTTAGAGTACAACATGTCCATCCACTGTCACTGGACTTGAGCTATTTATCATACGCGTAATAGATCTACATTGATGTGAGGATTTACAAGAATTAACAAGAGGTTGATTCGAATGATACAAAAAATACAATTATTATGTGAAATGAAATAGATATGCCCATTTTTACTTATTTTATTATATAAAAGAAAAAGAATAAAATGTATCTTTACATACGTTTTGCGTATTTTAAATGGCAATAGAACAGGGCATAATTTAGTCTTTACTTAAAAAAAGAAAAAAAATATGAAATTGGGCGTTCTCGTGTTTGCTTACGAGAATGAGAGTTGAACGTGGCCGATGACGAAAGACTGCTCGTGGCAAAATTTACGCGAATAGCGCCCAATTAATAATATATATTACGCAATTATAAAGAATTTTTAATCATGTTTGATCTTTATTTATGGATATTTGCAGAAATTTGTGGTTTGCTGAATCTTGTCACAACTTTTTGAATGTGTGGAACTTGATATACATATACATATATATATATATACATATATATATGTAATATATATATATATATATACATATTATGAACATATATATATATATGTATACCTTTTTTCATCGTACCACTGTACTCATTGTATAAATTACACATTCACCGCCCGAAAACAATGACGATTTGTTAGTTAATTTGAATGAAAATTAAATTTAATTGGATTATTTATACGGTTACTAAAAAGAACAAAAAGAATTGTGTCTCACTTAATCGAATTTTAATTACTGGGCTTGTTTTTTAACATCACTTTTTAAAACAATCCATTTACCCTTCTTATTCCTGGCTTTATTTTAGCTCTGTTTTTTGTCATTTATTTTCTTTTTCAATTAAGTCGAACCTGAATGTTTCATAGCTGTATTCATATACACATATACATATATATATATATATATGCTTGAATATCCTTTGAATTCTGTTATTTTTATTTTATTATTTTGTAACATTCTTTGATCGATAAAATGAAAATTAAGAAAACTAGAAATAAAATTTCGGTGATACTTTTTTTTTCTTTTTTTTTTATTTTTTTATTTTTTTTTATTTTATTTTTTTTTTTTAAGAAATACAAAATACTAAAAGATAGCATTCTTCTGACATTTATTGCATCTAATATTTAATGTCAGTTCATGAATATTCAAGGGTTCGACTATTTAGACGAATGTATTTGGCTTTTACCTTGATTGCGTAACGCTATTTGCTTTGAGATCGGTTTCGTATATCTTAGTTTAGAAGTAAAGGTAGGTCGATTAACGCGAGTTTTCATTTGAGAATAGTTTCTCATTTTATTGTTATCCTTTTTTTTCGTTTTTTTTAATTCTTGACTGACTGCCTGACGATTCTTTTGACTGTCGAACATTACGTATCACCCGTAGTGGCTGTATTGTTAGATTTGTTTGTAAAATTTTTCTGTGTATTATGTTCTAAGAAGGTGAAAAGAATTCGAGGAAGCTCTTCTGCATATTTTTTTTATTATTTTTTTTTTCCACGCGATTCTTTGTCTGTTTAAAAAAAAAAAAAAAAAAAAATAAACAGAAAAAAAACATTACTCGAGACTTTTTAATT
>NW_006263615.1:242699-245378 GCF_000469605.1 Apis dorsata | reverse complement strand
ATTCGAGGAAGCTCTTCTGCATATTTTTTTTATTATATTTTTTTTCCACGCGATTCTTTGTCTGTTTAAAAAAAAAAAAAAAAAAAAATAAACAGAAAAAAAACATTACTCGAGACTTTTTAATTTTACTTTATACTAGTGACAAGATGTACCACAGATTGCTCCATGTCAGATTCCAAACATATACATATATATATATACATATATGTATATACATATATATACGTGCTGTTGTTTATTTATTCACAATTAAGGTACCAGAAGTATAGTTCGCTAAGCTATTCTCAAGTGTCTCGCTTTCAACTACGTTTCTTTTGAGAATCCTCGAAAATAAAATTCTGAAATTATACAAGCCTGTTAAATGTCAGCAATTGTTCGAGATATAATATAAAAAATGTCGATGGGATATGGATTTTCGAAAGAGTCGTAAATGTTTTTACTACGAAGCCTGTCTTGTACCACTGAAGTTTACGCAGATATGCATTATTAGTTCTTTCTTTTCTCTTAACACGTATTTATTGCAACTTTTCTTTCCACTTGTATGAATATATAAGATTTTGAACTGCTGTAAACTCTAAAGGTAACAAGAAGGCAACGATACCGTTTTTTCGGTTATTTCTTTTCACCATTATTTAGTGACTAACATTGTTTGAGCTTTGAATAGTACCTTGATAAAAACGGTGTATGTCATGTGTAAGATATACTTGGGTGTGGGAGTACCACTTTTGGAATCAAGACATATTCGACGCGCATTCGTATAAATTAAATTTAATTAAATTGAAAAAAAGAACAAGATATTCGTCTATTAATGATATATAATATATATATATATATATATATGATCAGCGTCAAAAATGTCTCGATGATGAGGATGTGAATTAACACGATCAGCAGGAAATGGAAAAGGAACCTTATAAAATGCATAATATATAAAATCGAGAGCGAATGAATAGTTCCAATATTGCCTGTTGTTCGATAATTCATGTTGTCTCTTATCCTTCCTAGCAGTGGTACCACGTACCGTTGGCTTAGATCAAACCTACGGCCAACAAACTGAACGGACTTGCATTTTCCATTGCATGTGTTACAGCATACCCGGTGACACCTCATCCACCAACAGGTTTTGTCCCTGCGCCGGCACAGCCTGCTACTTACGGTAGTACACGTAAGAGAGAATCATCTATTTATCGTATTGCGCCAATTCCTTCAAATTCCAATGAATCGATTATATACGAATTTTGTAATAGTTGCAGGTGCCGCACCGTATGGAGTATTTCCTAATCAACCACAACTATATGCCGCGCAAGGCCCACCACCGCCAACATATGATCAAACTCTTACCCATCCAATGGTAAATATTTTATAATCAATTGATTTTATAAATGGCGTAATTTGAAGTAAAATTTAAGATAATTATTTAAAAAATAATACATTTGGAATGATTGATTATAATTTTTTATGAAAGACACGTACCATTCGTTAGAAATTTTCTTCAAAATCTCTAATTAATCTGTATGTAGATGTATCAGCCAATGTATGGTCAAGGATATCCAGGATACTTAGCGGGTTATCCTGCATATGGTCCATTGCAATATTATCCACCATTAGCTGCAGCTGCTGCATATTATCCCGCAGCGGCAATGCAACCTCCAGTTAGGCCTCCTACACTCGTAATGCCTGTAAGTTATTATTAAATATATACTTTTGTTATGATATTTAATGAGAATACTAATTTGTTGCATTGTTCTAAAGAATGGGTTCGATGCTACTAATCGATTCGATAGTATTTCACAACCTGTCTTGCCACCACCCCCAACAGTTCCAAATGCCGCCCAATTAGCTGCAATGGCAAGTCATAGCGTGGCTATATCGCAAAAGAAGAACTTTCTAGGAGGAGGAACAGAAGGCGGTTACACCTTTTGGTAAACCATTAAACCTTTTGTGAAACACTAAGTCTAACAAAGGCATTGTTGTCGAGATGATCCATGTAGGCAAATCTGATTTATGTTAGAGTTCTACTATTTTCACATTGGAAGCAGCTATTAAATTAGTATATCTTATGCGCGGATCGATTGCAAAAGTAGCACTTATTGATTCGCAAAATTTCAAAATGCTTAGTATATTTTTTGTTATTTCATTAGTTTGTCACAAATTAAATATGTGACATAGTTATCAGTGCACAATGCAATTTTCAGATTTTAGCAATCGGTCAACGCATCGAACATATTATGAGATTTAAGAAAAACATTAAGAAAGGAAGACTCGTGCGATGCTTATATTAATTATATTCGACTATATTCAATTAATTCAAAAAAAAATCAGAATCATATTTTGTAAATTGATGAAAATGCGTGACAGTAAAGTTGTAGGTCTTTGATGATATGTCGTTGTTTCATGATGGTAACGATCAAGTGATAAATCAATCTCTTGGCGTATTTGAAGTAAAATTTAAGATAATTATTTAAAAAACAATACATTTAATATATATAATTTTTCATAATCACACAAATTAAGTTCAAAATAATTTCATAACATCACGCAATATATTTGAATATTATGAATGCTATACAATTTCTTTCCAAAAACGATTAATTTTGTTTATACAATATAAAAAAATATCGACTTTTTCAAATATATATTTTGATCGATTTTTCTGCAATCAACGACTTTTCAAAACGC
>NW_006263615.1:237214-242462 GCF_000469605.1 Apis dorsata | reverse complement strand
TTTTTTTTTTTTTTTTTTTTTTTTTTTTTTTTTTTTTTTTTTTTTTTTTTAAATAAAAGGAATATTGGACGCGAGCGAGAGTAGGGAACACGGTGTTGTTCTTCTTTTTAGAATTAACGAGTGAATACGTGCACCAGTGGATGCGAGTTGTCTCATTCGCCTACAGGGATCGATATTCAAAGTGTGTTCTAAGCCTTTTTTAAGCGCGACTTGGTTTTCTGCAAGACAGACCGAAGAACAAAGGGGCTACTCGTATTATTTTTGTTACTTTCTACATGACTATATATTTTTTTCGATATTTTTTTCCTTTGGAGTCTTTAATACTCCAACATTTAAAAAATCATCTTGAGTAGCCCTAACGTTTAGAAAAAGAAAAAGGAAAAAAAAAAAAATATGTACGTGATAGGAGCCCGAGGAATGCGTGAGAGTCATTCATAGTTATGAGGCTAATTGTTGCGCTTTGTACTTCGAATTTAGTAAACAACTAGTAGTAGAAAACTTTTATTATTCTTTTTTGATAAAAATTTTAGTGAAGGTAGTGAGTTGGTAAAAACCTTGAAAAGGTTTTAACATCGTTAGAATCAACATAATTTTGACGTGTTTTGCGGTTAAAAGTATAAGCGATAATATTTGAGGCTCGAGTGCCAAACGACAAAATTAAAATTATAAAATATATCGAAGATTCTCACGTATTCAACGACTTCGAAGATACTTACCTATTCTATCTAAAAGTACGCACTCTCTTCTTTAAAATCAATAGTCTTTCTTCCTAGTTGTTTGATGTTTCTTTTTTAAACACAGATTAGCTAGATCGGCTAACAAAGTTATTATTTAATTGAAAAAAGGCTTGTCCACGGCGTTCGAATTTCAATTTAAGCGGGTTAAACTGTGCTTTAATTGAAATAGTTGCCATATAGTGAAATTTATTAATAAATATCTTTTTCTGTCTCTTAAATAAAAATATCTATAATATTCAAAATGATCAGTGTGACATTTAAAAGAATACGTGAGTAAGAATACATCTCTAATTACAATAATATTCAAATTTTGGTTCAAATTCCATAGTAATTATGTGGAAACTAGATTCAATCAAAGCTCATGAAGGAAACAAATAGTTGACTCAATTTCAAAGTACAAATTGAATATCCATGTAAGTAGAGGGAAAATTCGTAACGACGGGGTCAAGCTTTATGTCAGCCATATTAGGCGAGTTGCGATGATGATAACGGTAAGCAACGCAGCGAATTCGTAATGCCTATAATTAATATTCAGTGCAAAATTATTAACAACTATACTTTTCTGAAAACGTAAAATCTATTTCAAAAAATAAAGAGACATACAAAAAATTTTGAAGATCATAAAAATTAGTTGCACAGCTACGAAAGCGACTGTTTTGCTCCGCGATCATAGGCATATAGTACAGTGAACCTGCTGATAGGATACTTGGAATGTTCCGTTCTGCAGGTGCACAATTAAACACGATATTAATTAAGCAATGAAGATCGAAGAAACTAATTTACAATCGGTGATAGCTTAGGATAGGACCAAGAATCGCAGTTCTATTTAGAAATTTTCGAATGGGTGTTCCGGCAAACTTGACCAGTACCCTTATATGTTTCGCATTGGGCTTTATCAAGATAGATGTTTAAAAATATCCATATTGTTAAAAAGTAATTTTTGCTCCTAATCAGAAGTTAAAATTAATTGACGATAAATCAAGTCATGATTTCTATTTTGCCCTTTGAATTATTATTTATATAAATCAAGTTTATTGCGTGAAAGTTGTAAATTTTACTTGAAAAAAATGTTATCCAATATTAAATTTTGTAGTTAAAACGCAGGAACTTCCTATAAAATTATTATTGTTCTTTGTATTTTGTGATATCTGATTACCTCAAAATCTAAAACAGAATATGTAGGTATTTGTCTTGTTTTGTACCATCTTCGAATTTAATTCAGTTTCTACGAAAAAAAAAAAAAAAAAAAGAAGAAAACATAATAATGCGCGATAATTGGAATTTAAATTTTTATAAGGCGAAACGCACTGGCCAAATTTGTTGCCACAGCGCCATAACTTACATTCACCTTGTACCTTCAATTCTTTTTCTACCAGATGTACCTACAGTTATTCACATGTGACAGCGTTTGATAAAAAAGCGCGTAATCTCAATCTTATTAAAAGAAAAAAAAATCTAGTCCGAAGAGTCTGACTGATTGGGATACAAAATGTTACATAGACTTTTTTTCTCAATCCGTGCGACGCCAGGTGCAAAATAATACCACAGCATTCACTTATACCTCAGAAATATCTGAGAAATTGACATTTTTCCAAAAACTCATGCCATTCCATTTGACGATATTGAGTCATAATCAACACATATATGAGTCGCATTTAGGAATTTGAGACGCGTATTGAAAAAAAAGGAAAAAAAAAAAAAAGAAAAAAAGAAAAAAATAAAACGCGAGAAGTTATTTCGTCACTTGAAATGTAATCACTCTCGTCGAATTGTTTCGAATTTGCATATCAGCAAAAGGCTGTTCACTGCAAAGGGCACTTCGCTCATACTTACATTGCGCAATAAGTGCACCGAGCCACCTCAATCTTATGCAGTTATGACAAGAATTGAACGTTACAATGATCCTTTCAGAAAGAGAAAACGAAAGAAAAAGATACTAAGCCTAATAGGGCTAGTTTTATAGAAACTTGTACACGTAAAGAAACAAGTGAATTACATGTTGTGTTAATATTTATATTTAAATTATTATTATTTAAACGATTTATTCGCAAATTTCTACAGTTTAGATCAAAATTTATGCAACATATTTTGAACGATTATTTTGTATCAAGCGAGAGTGGTGGAAAGGTTTTATATCATGAAAAAGTGTGCAATAAGCGTAATGTCTATTGTAACAATAAAGAAATGATATTAATTGCAACAGTGAATTTGTTATTATGTTAAACAAAATAGAAAGGATGGGAGGGAGAGGGAGAGAGAATGAAAGAGAATGAGAGAAAGAAAAATAAAAAGAGAAATAAAAATGTACCATTGCAATCAAGTGTATTAATTAATAAATACAATAATCATAAAATTATTGGTCTTTTTGTTCTTGTATACATTCTTTTTGTATACAAAATATTATTTACACAAACATTTAAATGCAATAAAAATGTACATGTTAAAATTGTTTTTGTACAATATTATCTGTATTTTAAAGGATTTATAATAAAATAACACAAAAAGTTAATATTTTATTATAAATCTCTTAATAATGTAAAATATGTTACACATGGTAAAAAACTACATAAAATGATTTTATGTATATTTAATATATATAAAATATTGGCAGTTTAGTATTGAATAATTTTACTGTCTCTAGATTGCAATTCATTAATTTTATTTATATTTATTATTTATTATTATATTACTATTGATATTTTTTTTCAGACAAAACGTTTTTCATTGTTTTTTCTAAATTAGGTAATATTTCACAATAATGATCTACACATTTTGTTACACACTTGTCAAATTGTTCACTGTATTTCTCCAAATCACGCTGTGATGGATTAGGTCCTGCTGCATCTTTTATTCTATCATTACAATCCATAACACACCTTTGTAATCGATTCTAAAAAATGATATTTATTAAATTTTATTAATTTTAGGATTATTAATTAAGAAAAAAAAAAGCATACTTGAACTCTTTCTAGTTCTTCTCTAGCATATTCTTGAGCTTGATCCAAAGAATTATTGCAATTTCTTACACAATTTTCAATTTTTTTTATACTATAAGTCTCATTATCACAACAACTTGCAGCACATCTATATGCATCACCCTAAAATTAAATATAATTTATAGTTTTTTATAGTTTATTAATTCCATTATTTTATTTAAAAATGAGATTTTTAATTATGAAAATACGCATGTTTCACAGTATAACCTGAAAATATTACAAGTTCAAAGCACCTTCATTTTTCTCATTGATTTATCAATCTCTTCTACTATTTTTCTAGTATATTCATCGACTCGTTTTTGTTGTTCTTCAACCATTTTGTATTTATTTTTCTAATAACTTATTTATATTAAAATATACTAAATTTAATGTACCCGGTTTCTCATAAATCCAATATATATACAGTATTCATGCTATACGATACAACTCGTGCACAAACAGTTACATAGAAAACAAGTCAAATTGCTAATCGTGTATATATGCAATTATATAATAACAAATCAAGTATTCATTAAACGAATATTTTCCTCCAATCATATTGTATTTTAAAAAAGAGAGAAAGTATTTCTCTTTAAGAATGCGGCATAAAGAAGGGCACAACGATTTGATAATAAAGCTGCGCTAGATATATGCGCAATGATAGAATTTTGTGTATGCGCATACGCTGCTAGTACAGTACTATCCATACGAATTAAAGACCATTCCGGTCACTCTTCTTCACTTGGCCGGTTAAGATGTTGAATGTTGTATCGAAAGCTGCCGCTGGCGCCTTAAGGGCCGTCAAACCTTCTATCCTTCAAAATGAAATTACCAAAATTTCGGGAGCATTATCAGTAAATAGTAAGTATAGAAAATATTTTTTGAGTTTCATTGTTTTTCGTAACACTGTGCTTTGTGAGATTATATTCTATATAGACAATATTCAATATTTAGTTATGTTATTACTTAATATAGTTTATTATTCTTTTTTATATTTCTATAAAATGTAGTTTTTGTTTATTTAATTGACATCTAAATATTAAGAAGAAGATATTCAATTGATTATATAATCCATATTATTTGATTACCACAGTGGTAATTCTACTGTACCAATATGGCGGCATTAAGGTCATCGATTCATTTTTGAATGCATTGAAATAATTTGTCAACATTATTATTAATTATTTACCTGTTTCAATTATAATTGAAATTTTATTTAATTTCTATTTTATATTTTATATTATAAAAAATTTATTATTTTTTTTATCGTAAGTCATATTTTATAGGAATATCTTCATCTTTTAAGTCTTTTATAGATTTACATTACTTTTAACAATATTATTATGTAATTTAGATTTTATATATTGATTTAATAAAAAATATGAAATTTTTAATTTTTTAATGAAATCCACATATTATGTAACTTATCTTTCATAAGTATTATCTAATATATATGTATATTTATTAAATATAATTATAATACTATAATACTTATATTTAATAAATATTTATTAACAATTATTTTATTTATAATTT
>NW_006263615.1:211669-236948 GCF_000469605.1 Apis dorsata | reverse complement strand
TATATATATATAATTTCAGAAATAATAATTAATTATATGCAAAAGTACATATTAAGGCATAATTATTTATAATTAGGTAGAGATTATGCAAAAGCTGCAAGCTCCAAAGGTGGAGCTCAAGGAAAAATTGTTGCTGTCATTGGTGCAGTTGTTGATGTACAATTTGATGATGCTCTTCCTCCAATTCTTAATGCTTTGGAAGTACAAAATCGCACCCCCAGGCTAGTCCTTGAAGTAGCACAGCATTTGGGAGAAAACACAGTACGCACTATTGCTATGGATGGTAATTTCATGTTATAATTGTGTATATTAAATATAAAATATAATAAAAAATATAGAAATAAAAAAAAAATTTATATTTATATAGTTTTATAAAAATTTTTTACTTATATTGAAATAATCAAATAGGTACTGAAGGTCTTGTTCGTGGACAAAATGTACTGGATTCTGGATATCCTATTCGTATTCCTGTTGGTGCTGAGACATTGGGACGCATTATTAATGTTATTGGTGAACCAATTGATGAGCGTGGACCTATTCCTACTGATAAACTTGCTCCTATTCATGCTGATGCTCCAGAATTCGTAGATATGTCTGTTGAACAGGAAATTTTAGTAACTGGAATAAAAGTTGTTGATCTTCTTGCTCCTTATGCTAAAGGAGGAAAAATAGGTAAAATTTATATTTTATACACTTATAATATGCAATTTATTCATATCAACTTAATTAAATAGGTATTTATATTTAAATAGGTCTATTTGGAGGTGCTGGTGTTGGAAAAACTGTATTAATTATGGAATTAATCAATAATGTAGCAAAAGCCCATGGTGGTTACTCTGTATTTGCTGGTGTGGGTGAACGTACTCGTGAAGGAAATGATTTATATCATGAAATGATTGAATCTGGAGTCATATCATTGAAAGATAAAACTTCCAAGGTAGCTCTGGTATATGGTCAAATGAATGAACCTCCAGGCGCTCGTGCTCGTGTCGCTTTAACTGGCTTAACCGTTGCCGAATATTTCCGTGATCAAGAAGGACAGGATGTATTATTATTCATTGATAATATCTTTAGGTTTACTCAAGCTGGTTCTGAAGTATATATTATTTTTTTATTATGTTATAATTTAAATATATTTTTTTATTAAAAGTTATTTTTTTTTAAAGGTATCAGCTTTGTTAGGTCGTATTCCATCTGCTGTAGGTTATCAGCCAACATTAGCAACTGATATGGGTAGTATGCAGGAACGAATTACAACAACCAAAAAAGGATCTATTACTTCTGTGCAGGCTATTTATGTACCTGCTGATGATTTGACAGATCCTGCGCCTGCCACTACCTTTGCTCATTTAGATGCTACAACTGTATTGTCTCGAGCTATTGCTGAATTAGGTAAATATAAATACTTATTTTTATAATTTTTATATTAAAGTTCAATAATGTGAAAATTTATGATTTTCTCTTTTTTTTGGATATTATATTAGGTATCTACCCTGCTGTCGATCCCCTTGATTCCACTTCTCGTATCATGGATCCTAATATAATTGGTGCTGAACATTATAATGTTGCTCGTGGCGTACAGAAAATCTTACAGGATTACAAATCACTTCAAGATATTATTGCTATCTTAGGTATGGATGAATTATCAGAAGAAGATAAACTCACTGTTGCACGTGCACGTAAAATTCAGAGGTTCCTGTCTCAACCATTCCAGGTATACATATGAATACACATTTTACGATATTGACGATATTTCATAATATTATTTTTGTTAATTAATCTTCTTTATATAGGTTGCTGAAGTATTTACTGGTCACGCTGGTAAATTAGTACCATTAGAAGAAACTATTAAAGGATTTAAGAAAATTCTTGCTGGAGATTATGATCATTTGCCGGAAGTTGCATTCTACATGGTTGGGCCAATTGAAGAAGTAGTAGCAAAAGCAGAATCGTTGGCAAAACAATAAATTAATTCACAGTCATTAATCATGTCATTAAAAAGTAATTAAAACGATCTTCTAATAATACAGGCCTGTTTCTTTTTTTCTATAAATATTAGTTTTTATCCAAAAGTATAGGGATTTTTAAACAACAATATACGTGGATTAGAAGATTGTTTTCCGTTCGAAATTTCACAAAAAGTATATGAATTTTTCGAAAACATCATGAACATAATTAACCATAAATTTTATATAAATTGTGTAATTTTGTTTCAGATGTTTTCATATTAATTTGATATTGTTATTATTTATAACATATACTTTAATATTATAGTATATGTTAGAAATTAATAAAAATTTTACAAAAATAGAGAAAAAGACCAAATATTTTTGTTTTTACGAAAATTTTTCGTTTAAGATAAAAAGAAAATAGAAATTAAAGAAAATTATTTTATTTCAGATTCAATTAATGGATTTTCCAATCGATAAATATTTTTCAGGATCTAAAATATAAAATGAATGTTAAAAAAAATATATATATAATTTGAAAAAATTTAAAATAGCAGCATTACCTTCCATTGTTCCATGTTTAAATACATTACATTTTGAATATTTTCGATATTTCCTGTCTTCATTTGAGCTGTCATATCTTTAGTACAAGGTTGAACAACTAGTATTCCAGATGCATCTATCAAGAAAATAATATTTAATAAATAAAAGTATACATAGATTTTAATAATTGCAAAAACTAACATTGTACCTTTAGTTATTTTTATCTTTCCATCTCTAACAAGAAAAGATATTTGTAAAATATTTTGAATTGTTTTTCCAAAATCATTAGGATGTAAAATTAATTTAAAAAAATCGAGCGGTTTGCGATAAATTTTATAATATTTAGAGATAAACTCTTTCATTTTTACAGTTTCTTCTGGTCCTTCTTCTTCCTTTTCAATTGTTACAACATTATCTGGTCTTTTAATTTGTGCTTGAGTTTCTTTTACTTTTGCAGGCTTTTTTTTATTAATTTCCTTTTTTTCTAATGGTGTTAAAGTACCTAAAATATATATGAAATAAATATATAATGTAATAAAAAATAAATATTAGTTATACAAATTTTATAGTAAAATTGAATAAAACCTAGTAATGTACTATATCGAGGTGTTCTTTTAAAGCATTTTATAACTTGCGATTCCAGAAGTGACCAATCTGGTGTTTCTGGTTCAACATCTGGAAGTTGTTTTACATATTGTACCTAAGTTAAATAGATAAAATTTATTTTTGAACAATTATTAAAAACAAAAAATTTATTATGATACATACTATTTTTTTAGCAAATTCTACATGATTATATGAGCATACAACTTTTGTTAAGGATCTTGTACAATGTTTTAAAACATTAGAAGATATGTGCATCATTTCTGAATCCATTAACACTTCTTCTTGATTATGCACTAAAAAAATAAAAATAATTATATAATTAAATAATAAAAATATTTAACAAAAAATTGAATTAAATGAAATATGAAAACATATTCAGAAGTTATATACCCTTTTCTTCTATACTTGTTTCGGAATTTATATTGTCTGTTTCTTCCATGCATAATTCCAGAGTTTTTATAGTTTCATCATTAATTGATTCTTCTGAAAAATTTATATTAAATATAATATTTATTTTTCTTTTATAATATATATTCAAAATCTTACGTAAAGATTGAGCCTTAGTTATTATTTTTCTTAGAATTTCTTTGCGTTTTTGTGGAGTTCGTGAGATTGTTGTATTTTCATCGAACATAGAATTGTTTGTTGACATTTTGAATTATTTTATTAAAGAAATTTAATTAAATTAAAAATAATTTATCTACAAATATTTATATGATATAATAATTAAACAAGCAATATTTATATTGTTTTTATGCAATAGACATAAGAAAAATTGCTTTCTTTATCATCATAATCAGTATACCTAGCACTAACTCACATTAACCTTTCATCACAGTAAAATAAACTATATTAATATTTATTAGTATAGTATATTAGAATTGAATTACTGTATTGATATGATTGTCTTTTTGAAATATATTTACTGAAAATGTATTTTTAAAAATTTTTAATATATTCATTCTGTAATGATTGTTTTGTAATGTTAATCAATGTAAAGTGCAAATAACGAAACAAAATTAGAAAAAGAAAAATTTGTGATATATAAGTAAAAGGTTTCAAAGGTTTTGACATTTCGTGGTTACGAATATTGACAAGTTTCTCTTTAACCAAAAAATTAAAGAAACGGGCATGGAAAATACCTCAAATAAGGTATTATTTAAATAACTTTTTCAAAAATAAAAGATGCTAAAGTATCAATTGTATCAAATTATTTTATAGGAAGATCAAAATAATCAAGATGATTCAGACTCTGAAGTAGACGAAGTAGAACCTAGGCTCAAATACGTCAGGGTACGAAATGATTTGGAACATATATTGCAAAATGATGCAGCTAGTTGCATTGCAGTACATCCTAAGGTGTGAAATATAATCACTAATATTTATAAATATTAAAGTTAATAATAATTTCAAGTTATGAAAAGGTTAACCATGATAAAATTTATATATATAAATTTCATAAATTCTGATTTTTGGTCATAATCTTTTGTATAATGTAAATGAAATATCTTAATATATAAATTCTTTAAATTATAATAGCTATATAATTTATTATATTTATATATTATAATAAATTAATTTTTGTTTAGTTCCTATGTTTGGGATCACATTGGGGTATGATACATCTTTTAGATCATCAAGGAAATAATATACAATCTAAAAGTTTACAAGCACATACAGTTGCTGTCAATCAGATATCTATAGATCATAATGGAGATTTCATTGCATCATGTAGTGATGATGGAAAAGTTTTTATATATGGTCTTTATAGTACTGAGAATAATCATAATATGAGTATGGGTAGATTAGTTAAAAGTATAGCTATAGATCCAAATTATTACAAAAGTGGTAGTGGAAGAAGATTTATTACAGGTTATTTTATTTTATGTATTTAATTTTTTAAGACAAGTTAAACTTTAATTTTTTTGAAATAAAAATTATTTTTAGGAGATGATAAATTGGTTTTGTATGAAAAAACTTTTTTATCTCGTATGAAACTAACTGTACTATGTGATGCAGAAGGAGGAGTAAGATCAATTGCATGGATTAGTCATTTTGTGGCTTGGGCATCCGATACTGGTGTTAGAATTTATGATTTAAATGCCAGATGTTCATTAGGTCTTATTAAATGGAGTAAATCTGCTGAGTAAGTAAAAAACTGATATTACAAAAATTCTATATGATATGAAGATTAAAATAATTTTTCTCTGATATAGTGCATTACCAGAACATTATAGATGTAATCTTCGATGGTCAGATGAAAGAACATTACTAATTGGTTGGGTTGATATAGTACGAATTTGTCAAATTAGGAAAAGATCAACACAAGAAATGGTTAACAGAGACTTACCAGAATATGTAGTAGATCCAGGTATATTTTATAGCTTATAAATTATAAAAATATAATATAATAATAAAGTGTTAATTTTAGTTTCAACTTTCCGAGTGGATTTTTATATTTCTGGTATTGCACCTTTAGAAAATCAATTAGTATTACTGGGTTGTTTGAAAGAATTAGATGAAAATGGAAAAAGTCAGAGACCAACATTACATGTTATTGAACCAAAATATCAGGTTTTCTCTCTTGTCTGTGCAAATTCCCTTACACTTCGTGGCTATAAAGAATATAGTTGTAATGATTATCATTTAGATTGTCTAAAAGAAGAAAATAGGTATTTTTATTTAAAAATAAATATTCATTTCTATTAAATTTATTATTTTAAAACTAATTGTTTTTATATCTATTTATAGATTTTTCATTGTAAGCCCAAAAGATATTGTTATAGCTAGTTTATATGATGCAGATGATAGAATAGAATGGTTATTAAATCATAGAAAATTTGAACAAGCATTAGAAGCAGTAACAGTGAATAATGGCAAAAACTGTAAAAAATATACTTTAGTTGATGTTGGTCGTGTATACTTAGATCATTTGTTAGGTTGTGGAAAATATGATGAAGCAGGCAAACTCTGTTTAAAAATTTTAGGAAAAGATAAAAAATTATGGGAAGAAGAAGTTAGTATTATTATTTTTTAAGTTATTTGTTTTATTTATAATTTTACTTATATTATTTTTTTGTATTTTTTTATAGGTATATAAATTTGCAAGGGTTCATCAGTTGCGATCTATTTCTTCTTATCTTCCAAGAGGTGATGTAACATTAGATCCATTAATTTATGAAATGGTTCTTTATGAATATTTGAAAATGGATCCTGATGGATTTCTCCAACTAGTCAAAGAATGGTCTCCAAAATTGTATAAAGTTGCAGCTGTTGTAAATGGTGTTTTAGAACATCTTTTAATTCATAATCAACGACAAAATGTACTGTTAGAAGCTTTAGCTATTTTATACATTCACGATGAAAAGTACGACAAAGCGTTAGCTATGTATTTAAAGTTGAGACATAAGGATGTATTTCAACTTATTCAAAAATATCAATTGTATAATACTGTTTACGATATGATAGAAGGTTTAATGGATTTAGACGCGGAACGTGCTATACAATTTTTTTTAGAAAAAGACAGAGTGCCATCTGATATTGTTGTACAAAAATTACAGCATAATCATCGATATTTATATTTGGTAAGATCAAAAATACATATGAAATACATATTATAATTTCTTTCTTTTAATATTTAAAGATAATTTATAATAGTATTTAGATGCATTAGATAAAAAAGATACAAAAGGTACATACCATGGATTGCTAGTCCAACTTTATGCTAATTACTCAAGAGATAAATTATTACCACTTTTACGTCGTTCTGATAATTATCCAATACAACAAGCATTAGATATTTGTAGTCAGAAAAAATTCTATCCAGAAATGGTATATCTACTTGGTAGAATTGGAAATACTTCTGAAGCTTTAGCACTTATGACTAGAGAATTGAATGATATGGAGAGTGCAATTACATTTTGTCAGGAACATGATGATGAAGAATTGTGGAATGATTTGATTATTTATTCTCTAGATAAACCTAGTAAGAAATTGAAATAATATATTTTATTAAATTATAATATTATAATATTAAATTCTCCAACTGTAATATATTAAAATTATAATATTAAAATATTTCTTTCAGAAGCTATTACATTTCTCTTGCAAAAAATAGGTACATATGTCGATCCTAGACTTATGGTAGAAAGAATAAAACCATCTCTAGAAATTCCAGGCCTGAAAAAAGCTTTAGTTAAAATGATGTGTGATTATAATCTTCAAGTTTCAGTACAAGAAGGATGTAAACAAATTTTATCTAATGATTATTTTAATTTACATGAAAGATTAGTTAAATGTCATCAAAAAGGAATATTTATAGATGGTTAGTAATAAATAATTATAAATTATTTAATTATAAAAATAATTGTAATTATGAAAGAATGTAAGAAAATTTTATAAGAATTTCAATTATTAATTAATAATAATAATTATATAATTTCTTTTTTTTTTAGATGATCAAATGTGTGGAGCTTGTCATAGAAAAATAATTATAAGAGGTATCTAAAATAAGCTATTTACAATACAATATTAATAACATTTTGATTGCAATTTTTATTATTTTTATTACATTTTTTATTATTTTTATTATTTTTATTACAGAACCAAGAAATTTAGTAGTATTTTATTGTAAACATTCGTTTCATGAAGATTGTTTACCAAATTTCGAAGTAGTGGTATGTATCTTAATTTTAAATAATTTAAATATTTTTCAATTTTTATATGTTTTTTATTTTTTAGGAAAATTGCGTTATATGTAATTCCCAAAAAGATACATCTCCTAACAGACAATGATACAGGTAAATTTTAGCATTAATTGAAAATAATGTTTATATGTCTCAAATACAATTTATAGCTATTTAGTCTTTTAATTTGTGTAATATTTGATCTATGATAGAACATTTTGTACATATTTTAGAAATTTTAGAACATTCAGAACATTTGGTATAAGACTGAAAATTAAATAATTGTATGAATGTTTTATAAATATAATATAATATATGTATATAATTTTATTATAAATATGTATAAAATTTACTTTATATTTGTCATAAAATTTAATAATAGCTTCATATTGATCACAAGTTCTTTTTAATTGTGAAGAAAAATTAGACACATGATTTATTGAAGTAGATATATCCAATTTTTCTTCAATATCAGATGTAAAATCATTTGAATTTTTTGAATCAATAGAGCTTATAACTTTGGAATTCTGAAATTGATTATTTATAATTATTATACAGTATATTATATTATATAATGTATATTAAAATATTTACTTTTTCATGATTTTCTTCTGTGAAACATGTAATTTCTTGCGAACAAATCTTTTTCAATGCAGTATAATCTACATAAAATCCACAGATATTGCATAAAGTATCCAACTTCTTTTCTGTGAGCTGTGATGTTACATTATTATCATAATCTTCTTTCAATGTACTGGTCTCCCAAGTCATTGGATTTTTTGCAAATGCTTTAAAATGTTGTATTGTAAAGTCTATCACATTTTCTGGTTTTACTGTGGAGACCAGTAAATTATAAAGATATTAATATATTATTGTAAAAAGTAAAATGCAATTTGACCTGTTTAAGAAATATTGGTACAATGTTTTCCCAATCGAGAAATTGATTACCAACTAACAGTATTTGAATATAATCTGCAATTAATTGTTTTATTTCCGGGTGATCAGCTAAGTATTCCGTTTCTTCAGCGATTTTGGAAAACTATTAATAATATATGTATAAAATATGTATTTTATTTTTATAAATTATTTTACATTAAAATATATTAAATATTACTTACTTTTATATCTAAATATTTAGAAAACATTTCAATATCTTCATTCCAAGAATCTTTTAATGGTGTTTCTATTCTTATTGTTTTACTTGGAATATTTAGATCTGCTAATGGATTAATTTTCAAAATATATGGCACATCTAACCAATTATGTCGAAGTATTCTACCTTTTGCTGTTAAATATGTTCTTATAGTATGAACAGTTCCATCTTCTCTACATAGTTTTCGTTCAATCGTATAAACATTTAACACACGATTATCTAATTCCATACATTCAATAGGAGTACATATCTAATAAAAAATGTATTTCGTTATTTAAATTCATCAATATATTCATATTTTCTTACATAATTAGATTCTGTGGAATCTCCATCTATAGAAATGCTTTGAAAAGATAATATTCCTTCATAATTTATAAGTGCCAAATATCGCATAAGTAATATATTTGCTCCTTCACTTATTAATCTACTGTTAGTGTAAAAGGATAAGTCTTTAATTTCCGAAGATTTATCGCATGGACAAGTGTGTGTTAATTTTACATGATAACAATTATCTTCTATTCCTATAAATATTGTTTTTTCATATAGACCATTTTCGTAAATGAATCTATAATATTAATGTAATATTATTTTTATTTAAAAGAATGTAAAAAACATAAGTTTACTAAAAATTAACAAACTCTGTCCTCTTTTCTTCTAGGCAATGAAATTTCGATGTCACCGAACTGATAACTTTTGACCCACCGAAATGACCATCAATAGACATCGAAGATTGTACATGTATTAAAAATTCTTGAGCTTTAGGTCCAATGGATTCTACCAAAATAGAGTAACTGCCTATTGGCTTCATATCCTTCATAGATTCATTTTTTAAACAAACTATTAAGCTTTCTCGAAAACATAAAGCTGCTCGTTTTATATAGTCTGAAGTACAAAAAAAGGAAGGATACAATATATTGAAAAGATGGCATAATATTTTTTTCAACAAAAATCTATGTTTAATCTATTAATATAACTTCTAGACATCAAAATAATTACATTCCATATATAATTTATTTCACCAGCGACGAATAATTTATATATATATAATATATATATATATATATATTGTATATTTTTCTATATTACATATCGTTCGTGAACATTTACTTGTTTTATTTATAGAATATTTTTATTCGTTGTTGGAGAAATTCGGTTTCTTATTGAGAAAATTTTAATATTTATCATTAATACATAATTATTTTGTTTAAAACTGATCGACCGGAAATTAATAATTTATTGTACATACTAATGTATACTCTAAGATTTGAAAATGAAATTATTTTACAATAAAATATGAAGAAATTACAATTTATACTTTAATATGTACAGTAAAAAATTTGTCAAATTGTGATACAATATATAATATCATGTATTTTATATAAAGGTTATTGTATAAAATGATTTTGATATGTTCTATGGTAATTTAGAGATTTTATGATATAGATTTCACGCATAATATTACAGTAATTCTTAAGAATATTTTACTTAAGTTTCCATGTAAATATCATGTCTAAGTTGCAATGTAGAACATGTAAAATATAATTAATATATACATTTTTTACGTCGCTTAGAAAGTTGTACTTTTCTATGGCAATTTATTACAGTGAAAATATTTATATATTTATTATGGAAAAGGAAAAAAGAATAAATTTACCAATTGAAAATTCAGGAATCCATTTTCGAATATCAAATAATTTACAAAAAATTTCTTTCTTATCTGACATTTTGGTATTTTTTTTAATATATAATTTTTTTATTTAAATATAAAAAAAAAAAAAGAAAAAAGAAAACAAAAAAACTAGCATCATTTGTCTGATTTAACTTCTCTTGAAATATATATTAAAGTTCTAAAACCATATGATATCATTGTATCATTTTATAAAGTAATTATAAAATAAAGATGCAACGAATGCGAAAGAGATTATTAGATGTTCATGTTTGCGAATTACCAAAAAAATCTGACAGTAATTTACCAAAATTACCTCCAAATGCAAGATTTTATACTCGTTGGAAACGAAATTTTCAGAAAGTTTTTCTTGTTTCTATAACTCATCCTTTAACTCGGAATTACCTACGTAGTTTAGCCGCGATTGCTTTTGAAAAGAGAAGACACGGGCGTTCTACAGCATGGTGGGTAATACATCCTTGTAGTAACTTAAGGTAATTTTAATTTTTTCAAAATATATAATTAAGAATATAATAATATAATTAATATAATTAAAAAGATAATTTTAAAATAAATTTATATTTATATAGATATTATTGGGATTTCTTAATGACATTTACATTCCTGTACATGTTTGTTGCAATACCATATATTTTGGCATTTCATAGAGTAGCTAAAAGTTCTGATCCAAAAATTTGGAATTTAGTATATCCTGCATATATTATTTGCTTATGCGATATTGGATTTAATATGATAACTGGTTTTGAATCAAAGGATGGTCATGAAATTTTTCTTGATCCAATTTTGATAATTCAGTAATTCATTAATTTATTTAAGTTTTTTAATTTAAATTATGTTTTAATCGATGAAATATATTTTTAAAACAAGTATTATTTTTAGAAATTATATAAAAGGATATTTTTTTTTTGATCTTATATCATCGGTTCCATATGTTTGGTTTTATCAAGATCGTATTTTACCTCCTGGACCTAATTCAAATTCTTTATTACTGATTCCCGAATTTTTACCACTTTTAAAAATTGTACGTATTTATACATTACGTCACTACATCGGACAAATACTTCACGCAGTAAGAAATAGATATAAAAATTTAAAAATGTAAAAAAAAATAACTTAAACTTATTAAGATATAAGATTAAGATAATATATCTTCTCTAGTATTTTGTACTTTCACATGCTCACGAAAAAATTATATGGTTATTAATTTTGATATTATTATTATTTCATTGGAGTAGTTGTATAACAATCCTTTTCCCATTTATCATAGCATATATAAATGATGAAACTTTAAAAGTACGTATATTCAAATTTCTTATGTTTATTTTATCTCTGAAATTAATGATATAAAGTTATAAATGTTATAGGATTCAGATATGTATTTAATTACTTCTAAATTGTATGAGAAATCTGATTCTGATATTTATTTAATGTATCTTCATATTGGCATGAGTAATATTATGGCATCGACTTGTTTAGAATTTTATTCCCTGGGTAAAATGGATATAATAACACGTTGTATTTTACTATTGTTTGGAAAAGGATTTATAATTTATTTTTTAGGTAATTATTTCTTTTTTGATATAATTATTTGTTAAGAATAATTTTTTAATTATTTTTTATATTATGATAGTTATAATCTTACAATTGGTTGAATCAGCTGCAGAAGCAGAATTAAAATATCAACAAGTTATATATCAAGTGAAAGAATATATTCATCAAAAAAAATTTCCAGAAAATCTTAAAAAAAGACTTATTGATTATTACGAGTATCGTTTTCAAGGCAGTTATTTTAAAGAAAATGCAATATATCGTACTTTATCAAGTTAATACTTAATTTGGATAAAAACTTTGTATCAACTTTAATAAATAATTTTCTATAAATATATACTTTTAAATTTAGATCTTTTAAATCAAGAAATTATGATGCACAGTAGCCGTGGATTGTTAGATACAGCAATCATTTTGCATCATTTGCCACGCAATGTCATTGGAAATTTAATGGGTAAAATAAAAATATGTTTTTATTTTAAAAGATTTTTTGTTTTCAATGTTAAATTTTTATAGGAATTTTAAAACCAGTCATTTATCTCAATGAAGATATCATATATAAAAGTAGAACTGAAGGTGATTGTATGTTCTTTATAGTTAGTGGAACTGTTGCTCTTATTACATTCTCTGGAAAAGAAGTATGCGAATTTATTTTATATTAATATATGTTATAAAAGTAATAAAAATTAATAATTTCCTTTTAAGATATGTCATGAAAAAGATGGAGGTTACTTTGGTGAAGGAGCTATAATATTTCCAGATCGAAAAAGATTAGAAACTGTAATCGCGCTAGAAGTATGTGAAGTAGTTCGTTTAGATCGCCGTGATTTCAAACGTATGTTTCCTACAACATCAATTCTTTATAAAAGATTGGAAGATGTTGCTAAAGAAAGATATCAAAAAATTAATAAACTTGAGAAAATAGATTCAATAATTTATAGACAAAATGAAGATAATGAAATATTAAATGAAGAGAATGAAATGATTAATGAAATTGAGAATAATAAATATTGAATTATGAAATTGAGAATAATAATAAACAAATTAAAAAAAAATATAGTAAATTAAAATTATTTAAATATTTAATTTTATATAATAATAATTTCAACAAAAATTATATAACAATAATTTAAAAAAAAACATTATTCTAAATTCATAATGAATTATAATTATGAATTGTAATTATGAATATTCATAATGAATTGAAAGTATATATGTTTTTATATGCTTCAATATCTTATTCATATTCTCACTCTCACTATACCTTCAGTAGTACATGCATTCAACTTATCAACTTTTTTTGGATTTATTATATCCGAAAAAATTTATTGTATTTAAGAAGTTATGCAATGTAATTGATTTAATATTAAGATAATAATTTATATCATACATAAAGAATTTAATTATTTTTTAATTTTGATTTTCAATTGATTTATTTTAAACAGATATTAAGTAAATAGTTACAATTGTTATAATTATGTTATAATATTGGTATTAATTTATTATATTTTATTGAATTATATATTATTTAAAATATTTGCACGAATTTAATTAGAATCAATGTTATTATAATTAAAATTAATTATAGGTTAAGTTTAGAAATTTGACGTGTGTCGTAAGTACACGTGGCTAAACACATGTGTCATTTTATTTAATTAATAAGTATAATCATTAATTTTATTTTTAATTTATCTATATAAAACTAAAATTTTAGTTTTATCTTTTATTTAGTGCTATAAACATGGTTGAACTGAAATGGGAAGAAAAATATGAACTCATCACAAGAAACTTAGCTGAGTGGCTTGGTGATGAAAAACTTAAAAGTATTCTCAAACAACGAGATTTGAAGCTTTATTGGGGTACTGCTACAACTGGTAGACCTCATATTGGCTATTTTACACCAATGTCCAAGATAGCAGATTTCTTAAAATCTGGTGCAGAAGTTACTATATTATTTGCTGATCTTCATGCTTATTTGGATAATATGAAAGCACCATGGGAACTTTTAGAATTACGTACCCAATATTATGAAAAAATCATTAAAGCTATGCTTAAATCTATTGATGTACCTTTAGAAAAATTAAAGTTTGTTAAAGGAACTGATTATCAATTATCCAAGTAAGTAATCATATATGATTAAATATAAGCAAAAAATTGATAGAATATATGCTATATCAATTACTTTTTATTCTAGGGAATATACATTAGATGTGTATCGTTTAAGTTCTATTGTTACTGAGCATGATGCAAAAAAAGCAGGTGCTGAAGTAGTTAAACAAGTTGTAAATCCTTTGCTTTCTGGATTATTATATCCAGGTTTACAAGCTTTGGATGAACAATATCTTAAAGTTGATGCTCAGTTTGGTGGAATAGATCAAAGAAAAATTTTCACCTTTTCAGAAAAATATTTACCATTACTTGGTTATGAAAAACGTATTCATTTAATGAATCCAATGAGTATGTGTGCAACAAAAAACATTATATTAAAATCAAATACAAAAATTAGTTTTTAAAATTTATAAATCATAAATACAAAATTTTATTTCAGTACCTGGATTAGCAGGATCAAAAATGTCTTCTTCTGAAGAAGATTCAAAGATTGATTTATTAGATAATGCTTCTGTTGTTAAAAAAAAGTTAAAAAAAGCATTTTGTGAACCTGGTAATATTAGTGATAATGGAGTACTTTCATTTGCCAAATATGTAATATATCCTTTATTAAAAGAAGGAGAATCTTTTAATATATATAGAACAGCTGAATTTGGTATGTTTCATTTTTTATTTTTAATATTTTTAATAAATACAAATATATATAATACATCTTTTTTTAGGTGGAGATATATCATTTGATACATATGAAGATTTAGAAAATGCATTCGCTAAAGAAGAAATACATCCTGGAGATTTAAAAAATGCAGTTGAGATTTATATCAATAAACTTTTAGATCCAATTAGAAAAGAATTTGAAACAGATTCAAAATTAAAAAATTTAGCGAATAAAGCATATCCTCCACAAAAGCCAAGTAATATTTTTTTCATATAAAACAAATATTGAACAAACTATAAATTTAAATGATAATATGAAACACTTATGTTAAATATTTAGAAATTATTGAGGAATTAACACCGGCTCGATTAGATATTAGAATTGGCAAAATAATTGAAGTATCAAAACATTCTGATGCTGATTCACTTTATGTAGAAAAAATTGATCTTGGAGAAGCTACTGGACCTCGTACAATAGTCAGTGGACTTGTAAATTATGTACCATTAGAACAAATGAAAGATAGAATGGTAGTTGTTCTTGCAAACTTGAAACCAGCAAATTTAAGAGGTGTTCAATCCCATGGAATGGTTTTATGTGCTTCAATGTATGTTTTGTTTTGATTTATAAATTTATATGTATTACATTAAATAATTTTTAAATTATTAATAATAGGGATGAACCAATGAGACGAGTAGAACCATTGAGACCTCCATTAGACAGCAAGCCAGGTGAAAAAGTAATTGTGGATGGATATGAAGATGGATCACCAGATGATGTACTTAATCCCAAAAAAAAAATATGGGAAAAATTACAAGTATACTTTTGTTTTTTATATAATAAAATGAAAGAAGTTATATATTCACAAGTTACTATTAAATTAAATTTTTTATAGGTTGATCTCGTAGTAAATGGTAATGGGGAAGCATCTTGGAATGGAAATCTTTTACTTACTGTCAATGGTGGCAAACTTACAACTGATAGTCTTAAAAATGTAGCGATTAAATAATAATGCTTCAGATATCTAGGTATCCATGCATTTTTATTTTTACAAAAATTGATCAAATCTGTTTTATATTGAGAAATGCTTTATATTTAAAACTGCCGTTTCTTATTTAATTGCTTGCATTACTATTTTATATTTTTGATGTAAGTATATAATATATAAAAATAGATAAGAAATGCATCTATACAAGAAATTTAAGATTTTAAATATTATTTATCCTATTCTTATATTTCTCATTATATTTCTCAATAAAATATATAAAATATATTTATAAAATTAATTAAATAGAATTCTAACATTTGATCATATAATAGTCGATGAAATATGTGGTATTGTATTTCTGTCTTTATAAAAGATTCGTATACAAGGAAATTGTGGTTTTAGATTATGAGAATTTTGTGCTTTTAATCCTGAGATAATACAAGTTTTTAATACTTTTTGTTTTTTTTTTTGCATTAGCCAAGATGTAGCAGAGTACAACATTAATTCTTTCTTTAGTGAACTACTACTATAGCTATATAATAAAGGATTTATTGCTGCATTAACTAATACTAAATATCTGCTAATATACCTGTAACAATTGTTTATTTGTTATATACTACATATATATTGGAAAAATATTTTTATTAATTTTTTAGAAATATTTACCATAATGGATATATAGCTTCTGCTTGTCCTGTTTTAGGCGTTTCTTTCAATAATTGTGCTCTACGAATTATTAATGCGGTAAATGGTACACGGCATATAATGAATGCTACAACTATAAGAGCCAATATTTGTGCTACTTTTCCTTTATATTTTACTACAATTGGATATTTATTTTTTAGAGCTTGTGATTCATAACGATCTAACTAAAATTCGATATTTTATAGATTATATTTATATTTTTATAATATTTATAAGAAAAATTAAATACTTTATCATTTTAATACTTTGATAAGAATAGCTGTATAACATATTGCCATGATAGTCAATGGTGCCCAAACACTTAAACCAGCAAAAATATGCCAATAAGGATAAATAAGTACAGTATCTTCAGTGCAATAAGTTTCTAAATAATTTTTCCATTGTCTTTCATAATAATGACGAAAATAAATCAAAGGAATGGCAACAGATATTCCAAAAATCCAAGTAGAAAAAAGTAAAATATACATCATCCTGATGTATAATCCATATAATGTCCATGATATCAATCCATAAAAATCCATGATTATATCCATGATCCAAATAAAATCCATGATAAAAAAAATGTAATATATATATTATTTGTTATATAATGATTTTTATATTTTTAATACTTTATTTTATCACCTTTTTGTTAATTTTCCCGAGCAATTAAGGACAATAGCAGAAACACGATCATAACTAATTGCACTCAAATTAAAAACTGCAACTAATGTTAAAGCATGGACCAATGATCCATCCAATCGACAGCCAATCTCTCCCAAAATATAATTTTGAAATAGATCGACGCAAAGAAATATCCATGGACATATTAAACATGTACCTAAATCCGCGATACACATATTCACAATTAAGAGATTAGTTGTAGTATGTAAAGATTTTTCTTTGAGTATCACGTAGATTAATCCACCATTAGCAAAAGATCCAATAATGATAATTGGTAAAATGCTGATGATTTTTACAATTATTTCCCACATAGGACGTATTTCCCAAATTTCTCTGGGAAACATATACTTACTAGTGTCGACATTTTCCCACTAAGAATTTATATATTTGTCAATTATATTAATAGTGAATATAATAACTAATCGATATTTTAAATAAAATCATACTTCCAAATTAGCAGATGCAAAATCATAATTATTCTCTATATGATAATTCCATTGTATATCTAACATAAAACTTTTATTCCACAAATTTAAAAAACCCATGTCATTTATTTTAATAAGGCACAAGAACGACATGAATTCTAATAAAGTACTAAAGGTTTAATCATAATTGCAAGAGACTTAATCTAAATGCAACAGATGGTACATTATAACATCAAGAACAAGTTTGTTTATTCAGCACTTTAGTAAAGTTTGAAACATGAGATTTCGGTTAAAAATAATTGGTCAATTCTGGAAATATTTTTAAAAAAATATTTTTTTTTATGAAAAATAATGATGATTTATCATCATTATTAAATAATGATGATTTATATTTTAATTTATAAGTATATTTTATTTGGTGAAAATGTATATGAATACACATGAATTTCATATAAATTTGTATAATTTGTATAATGATGTGCGGTAGCTTTTTTTATCTATATAAATTAATTAGATTTTGTTTATGTACAAGAATGTACATTTGGCACATTTAAATAAAAATATTTTTGCACAATATTTTACGTAGCTGTGATTTATATATCATATATTTATTATTTATATATTTTTTATTAGACACTTTATATAATTTGTACTTAGTAGATTATTTTCTAGTCAGTCATAAAATTATCTAAACGATTTTTCATAATTTTTTTTTAATGTACGAAAAATATATAAAAGTTATACTAATAGTACGATTTAATTATGCAAATATTTAATTTCAGTAGTACTAAATGTTATTTTTTTAAGAGATTAAAAATAATTGAAATTATTAATCGTTTATATACTTTTTTACGAATACATCTATATTTTTTATATTATAAATTTTTAACACCATTGGAACTCTTAGAATTAATTCTAATATTAATCTTTGAGAAAGATTTTTGTTAGATTTTTATTTTTTTATAGTTAAAATAAAGAAATATTTTGTAATTCATTTTATTATATTACTATTATCTTATATTACTATTAAATAACTAAAAAAGTAGAAATTAAGAAAGGTATGAAGTATTGAAATTCACAACATAGTTGCAACTAATAATGTAACTCAATTGTTAAAATAGATCATAAATTAAATAATATAGATTTTTTTACTTTAATATATTAAACAGGCATAATAAAACTATCTCTGATACAATTGCTATTCATATTTCACATATTCTATCCGCACAATACCATTGAGGATATACAAATTTGTAATATGTATTATTTGTATTATTTACAAATAATTACAAATAATACAAATATTTGTATATTTGTATTATTTACAAACAAATACTATTCATGTCTAGTCACAGCAGCAATTCACATTAGAATGTCAGTTCATAAAAACTAAAATTTTATAACATTTAATGCATGAATATAAATCCTGCTGATAGTCTTTGAACACTATGGAAAATAGGGATTCATTCATCATCATCATTTTCCATTACATTAAACAATATTAAACTACAATTTATAACAAACATATGACTAGCTTTTATAGTCTCATTCTGTATCATCAGCTTCTGATGATTGCGCGACGGGTAATGGTGATGGAATAACTAATTCATCATCTTCAACTTCTTCTTCAGCAAGCAAAAAATCTTCTCCTTCATGAATTTCTTCTTCTCTTGCTGGTTCTGGAGGAGCTAATACGTCTTGACCATGTTGTTTTAAATGATCTTTTAATGCAAATGCTCTACCATAGGATGCACCACAAATATAACAACTGAACTTTAAATTATTATCTTTTTTATGAGTTTGTATATGAGCACGCGCGGCATACAAAGAAGCAAAAGGACGGGAACATTCAGTGCATCGAAATGGTTTAGTGTGACTATTTTTGTGCCCTGCTAATTGAACACGTGTTTTAAAAGTTTTTGGACAATATGGGCATGTGTAAGCACGTTCTTCTCCGTGTGTAAGCAAATGATGATTATATACGGATGAAGCCTTAAATCTTTTACCACAATGTTGGCATCCATATGGCCTGACTCCAGTGTGAGTCCTCATATGTAAAGTCAGACAATAAGATACACGAAAAGTTTTACCGCAAACCTGAGAGATAGTAGATTATTTTTATAATAGAAATGATATTATTTTTAATATACTTACCTCACATGCATGTGGTTTTTCTCCAGTATGGATACGTTCATGTTTTACTTTCTCATGAGGTCTTGTAAATCTGCGACCACAGTGTTGACACTGATAAGGCTTTTGATTTTCTGCAGGTTCAGCAGTTGTAGCAGTCTCTGTAGTAGGTGGTGTTGGTGAATGTGGTTGACTTAGTTCTGTATGTACCGCGGCATGCATTGCTAAACTATCAGCAGAATCAAATTTCCTGTTGCATACTGTACAAGTAACAGAATCACCAGAATGTAATGCCATGTGCGCTTCTTTGTATGATTCTGCTAATGTTTTACCTAAATAATTATATAATAATATATAAATAAATATTAGTGTATTTTAAAAAAAAAATTATATTAATTATGTTTAAATTTAATTTTCGAAACATTACCGCACTCAGGACACGTGAATGTTGCACTAGGTGTTCCTTCAGGTGCATCAACATGCCTTGCTCTGACTGGTGCATGCATTCGAGAATGCAAGCGCAAACTTTTATGTGAACAAAATTCTGTACCACAAGTTTCACATATGAAAGTTTTTTGATTTGGATCAGGTTCACCTTCATGTACTTTTGCATGTAATTGTAATGCTTTCGGTGTTGCAAAAGTTTGATCACAACTATCACAACGATTATTGCCATGAAGACATGCATGAACTCGAAAGTTTCCTAATTTAGAGAACTGCTGAAGGCACTGATTACATCTATACATTCTCATTGGTGTTGCAGCCAATCTTTTTTCTCGTACCTATAATCAATGTATATGAAAAAAATATCAAGATTGATTATAATAAATAGACAAATAAACACTTTTCATACTTTCACTCCTTCTACATTAGAAAAAAATTTTTCAATCATTGGTGCTTTAGTAGATTGAAGTGATGTTTGTGCTGGAGTTCTATCCCAGAATCTTTCTATTTGTACTACTTTTCTTGTATATAATCTTCCTTCACTGTCCACACATTCTTCTGTACGAAGAGTATTCATACTTTGCCTTTGTCTATTATTGATTACATTTCCTGATTCTGAAGTTAAGGTGTTAGTTGCAGGTACTGTAGGAATATCATCTAATTGATCAGCTATTTCAAGTAGTACTTCTTGTCCATCATGAAATTGTTTTATATGTTCCACAACAGAATTAAAGCTCATGTCACAACTAGTGCAACTGTAAACTGCTTCTGGTTCAATCTGTAAAAATTACATTTATTAATTATATAATTTATTTATTCATGTATAAATATTATCTTTATTATTCATACCTCACAAAGTTCTTGTTTAACATGTAAAAGTCCATCTTCATCTAATTCACCTACATCATTTATATGATCCATATTTATCAAAGCACCAGTATCTCCATCAAGAAGTTCTGAACCATCAGGTAAAATAGTAATTACATTTTTATTTCTATTTTTATCATCTGCTTCTGAAGTGGTTGAAATTGCCACTAACTGATCCTGAGATAAAGATTTTTCTTCTGCTTTGCTTGCAATATTAGGAACTTTTTCTGACATCTTAAATTCCAAAGAATTTTGCTCCATGTGTGTCTCTTCAGTTTCCATCTTTTCTACGACTTTAATATCTCCTGATATTTTCATTAGAAATAATAGTCAAACAAACAGAATTAAGATAGATTAAATTACATGTTTACACACCATTTTCATCAACTTGTATAGTTTGAGGCCCACCAACTATCATAATTCCAGTGTCATTTACAGTTGCTAGAAAGCTTTGATCTATTCCTTCAACATTTGTATCCTAAAATTAGAATTATCAAACAAAAACCAAAGAGAATATAAGTACAAAAATTTTCATTGGGTATTAACCATTAACACTTCTGTATCTACTGATTGAGATTCCTGTTGAGCATCTTCCTCAGTATCACGTTTTGATTCAGAT
Organism: Apis dorsata; assembly: GCF_000469605.1. Classification (NCBI taxonomy): domain Eukaryota; kingdom Metazoa; phylum Arthropoda; class Insecta; order Hymenoptera; family Apidae; genus Apis; species Apis dorsata. The sequence continues at coordinate 215,172 of NW_006263615.1, read as the reverse complement.
GATACCTCTGATTCAACGCTTTGTCCACACCGATCCAAATGTTGAATGAGTGCCATTACTGAGTCAGATCGCTGCGAACAACCAGGACAGTATAGGTTGTCCGTCATGCTTAATAAATGGTACTTTAATGACTGTGGATTGTTAAACGTTTCACCACAGCACATTGGGCAGACAAGATTCAACGAGCCCATTATCTTTTTCGTTTTGGTGCTGATCTCATAGAGGGTCTTTGTTGACCTTAATCTGACCCTCTACTTTTTTTATTAACTTAACTCGATTTTTTTACGTTTGTCTATTTTATTTTTAATTAAAAAACAAAGCCGGCTCCTTGTTAAGAACCTAACCTGATGATGAATCACAAAAATCAGTATAACTCTTCAAATATATCCAGATATAGAACAATGTCATGTTGTTTCTTCGGAAGACTTGGCTTTTCACAGAATATCTATTTAATTGCAATCAATTATATTACATAAAAATAAACGGCATTTCTTTCTTATAATAACAGCGATAACAAAACTCATTAGAGACGAACTTCAGCGCAAACAAATGCCGCACACAACAATCATGAAGTTAGGGATGTGATAAGTGAATCGCGAAGTCGGCCATTACATGCGAGTTTCGGTATATTAACTATCGAAGTCAAATTCAAGCTTTATTATTTACAACATCATAATTGTTTCATTGCAATACAAATTATTATAATCTTGTTAGATTTCATCTCTCGAGAGTTTCAAATCATTTGTATTATAGTACATACATCAAAACAATTGATAGCAATTGAAAATGAATTAGATGCTCAATTGACAAAAGGCGCGCGGTATGTTCAGGTTTCATTAGAACAAACTTCGCATTTGCAAAACTTCCTGTAATTTATAATTCAATAATATATTACTAAAAGATAAAATTATATTTTACAATATATTTACAATAATTACAATATTATTACAATATTATGAAATATTATATAAAATGCAAAATTTATAATAAATAATTTTATAAATACTAACAGAAGGTAAAAAATAATAATTAGACAATATATCCTTCTGTATAACAGTATGTATTTCTGTATTTTACTTATTTAGCAAAGTATATATACATTGTCTTAATTAATAATTACAATATATATTATCACGTAAATCAATAATAATACCATATTTGAATTTCATGCCATGTTTTTGTTACATGGAATAAAAATAGTCTCTTTTTTTATGTTTTAATCAACATGTTCATGTTGAGCATTACTTTCACGCCATGTATTTTGAATTAATTCTACAAATTGTTGCCACCATCTACTTTGAGATGTAAAATACAAAGCACATGCAGTAATGAAAATCCATGAAAGAACTAAACAATAATCTGTTCCATTAGAAGGTGTACTAGAAACAGGACCAGAAAAATCCAAAGATGTAACATATAATGATCCATTTGGTTGTAAATTAGTAATTTGTGTTATAAATTTTGCAAAAGTTTCCAATGTGTAAACAGTATAATTAAATTTTGCTACAGGTTTTCCATTATGAACAAGCATTAATGTTGGAACTCCAACAATTCCATATTGAGCATTAAAACTGAAATTATGGAAAATTTAAAAAGCTTTTAGATTTTTTTAATTATATAAATATTTATATTTATTTCATAACCTTACTTTTGATATTTAATAGCATCTAATGCTACTGCTTTAATATGTGGAAATGAACGTGGCAATGCATTAAAATGTGGCGCAGCTTGACTACTGAATATACTCCATCTGGCATAAAATAATACTATTACGCAAGTTCCTGGTAAAAGTCTGCCTTCTTTATCATTTCTACTTTTATTTGATGGTGCAGGTTCTAAGATTAATAATTTCATTAATCTGGTTGCATTAACAATCTGAAATTTATATTTATGTAATATAATTTTTCTTTTATATTTTATATTTAATATTTTCAAATATTTTATTTTACTTCTACTGGCCCATAGATTTTATCTGTTAAACAATTGACTTTAGTCACATTAGAAGACGAATTAGTTGCTGTCACATTTGCTTCGATAATTTTATTTTCTTCTTTATATTTTATATCTTCCGAATTAGATTCAGGTTTTTGATCAGAGTTCTTAAATGAGATTACTTCTATCATTTCACATTCGCCCATTCGTCCAAAAACACCTATTACATGAACTACACAAATAAGAGAAATTGAAATTGTCTTATTATCAAATTGCAACGAAAGATATTAATGTCTCACCTAAAACTATGATAAATAAACAGAAGTTCTTTCTAGAAAAAAACATTTTATGTATATAACCTAGAAAACTGTTTATGTTATGTTATGTGTTTTTATCAGAAATTTGAAAACGATTAAATTCACAAATAACTTGAACGTTTTTAATCTATAACGTACAATATTTAACGAATAATCATAATTGCAGTATAATTCATAATATTATACACACACCAAACAAATTGATGCATCATTTTTATTTTCATTCTCGATCAAGAAATAATATGTATAAGAATATCATGATCAACTGTTTGAGGTCGCATCAATCGCATATCATGCAATTCATCTATTATTCCACACATGAAATATAATATGTAATCTGTTATTATTTTTACATATGCATATTATTAATAATTTATTTTAATTATTATATTAATTTTACATACATATAGATTTGATATCATATTTTACGTTATCAAGATTAATATTTTTTTAATCTATATTATTTTTTAATAAATTCTTAAATCTTAAAAAATCTTAAGTTTTCTTTAAAATTCGAAGAAAGCGAATTTATATAAATTTTTTTTTTACGATTAAAAATACACTACATTATATAAATAAAATAATTTCTTATGCTTACTATATCATATTATAAATATTAAAACATGTTATTGTTAAAACATGTTAAAAAAATCATATCATAATCATTAATTCATTGAAAATAATGAAATCAATTAATTTAGAATAAATAAATCTCAGGATAAATCTTATATTAAACTCATTGCTTTCAAACATATTCCACATAAGTATTGCCGGAAGAAAAAAGAAAGAAAGATTTAAGAGTAGGAGTTACCGCGCGTATCTAGCCACTTTCATTGTTATTTGATCTGCCTTACGCTAAAGGTGCAAGCTGAATATTTCCATCTGAACAAATAACTAGTAATTTTATTTATTTATTACAAAATTTTTCATCATTAAAACATAATATCTTCGAATTTTCAGTGAGTACATACAAATATTTTTATTTATATTTCTCACTATTTCTATAATGCACTGTTTCAGTTACTACCTTTCATTAAAAATTACTTTCTTTTTTTTTACATTATATTAATATAAAAAAAAATTCTTTACTTTCATATTCAATGCTTGATCTGACATCTGATATATAATTTTTTTAAAAAAGTAACTAATTTTTATTCAATTAAAATATCTTAAAGTTATTATTAATTAAATATTTCCTCAATAATTTTAAAATTTAATTGAATATTTTATTTTTTTGTTAAATCATTGATTATT
>NW_006263615.1:208353-211353 GCF_000469605.1 Apis dorsata | reverse complement strand
TATATATATAAGAGATGATTTTAAAAAAATACAAATACTACAAAAGGAAAATAATTGCAAAATCAGCATTGGAGTGCCGGTTAACGGAGCAAGGAAACATCAGCAAATGAAATCAACATCGAATCGCGCATTAGCATACAAAAATACTGATGCTGGCCTTATTTACTTTGCCGATCAAGATTTATGCATTCCGTCCAAACAATAAGATTTCGTATTTAGGACACCGTAAAAAAGTTGCGTGTACTTAAATGAAAGAATATATCTTACTATATTGTATGTTTCGGTCAATTAGGAAATTGAGAAATTTACTTCAAATAAGATAGAAAATTATTTATTAATTTAATTATTGTTTTTTGTGTTAATATCGTACAACATTAGAATAAAATCAATATTCTATATGAAGAATTAATTAGTTAATTGATATTATTATATAAAATTTTATAAGATTTATTTTAATTTCAATTTTTTTTATTTCAAAGTGGATATTAAGAAATATTAAGAATATATTATATTTAATATTCTAAAATATACATGCAATTAATTCCTTGGAAGAATTAATAATAATCGAAGAATACAATAGAGACAGTGCAAATTATACTTCCTGATTTCACTCGATTGTCGCTGAAACGCTGGACGGAAGGAAGACGCATTCATGCTCTGTTTCAGCGACTCGAATTCACTGAGTTTCTACAGGATATACCTATTGAGATTTTAATGATATCGCGACACAAAAATATAATTTTTTGTTTCTTACAAGTTTTGAAAGTGTCATTATAATTGGCTTTATCATAACATCATAAAGAATAATAAAACTGACCACTATTTTCCCTATTCATATTAGATTCTTATTATATATAATTTTCACTTTGATTTTTCTTCTATTTTGATGATCTATAAATAATATCTTATTCATATTATTCTTTTATAATGATGAAATCTAATCAAATTGAAAATTTCATAATAAAAAATTTATGTAATATTAAAATGACTTTATTATACAATTTTATTATAATATATATTATATTATATATATTTATTATAATATATATATATATATATATATATATATATTATTTTTAATAATATGTATTATTTTCTTATCGATTATAGAGATGGTGTCATTCTGTGAGATATCAGTGATTATATTATTGACATTTTCTTCGATTAATTTCATTCATTCGAATATTGACAATTGGGAAGCATGTGGTGGAAGATTAGAACGTGCCCTAGATGCACTTCACAAAGACTCGAGTAGACGAAAAGGATTTGAAGAAGAGAAATCAGGAACATTGTATCAGCAAGAACTTCGTTCAGTACCACTTGAAATGTCTGTCTCCCGGATTGTTGTAAAAGTAATATTTATTGCATGAATTGAATTATAATCTATATATTGTAAATATCAAGATAAATCTTGATATTTCTTTCAATTAACGATTAATATATAAATGAAATATTTACATTTGCATTTAAGAGAAAATTTTCAAAATGGAATTTTATATTTATATATCATTTTTTTTTATAAATTTAATTTAATTTGTTTGTATTAATTTAGACATTGTTTTTCAAATTTTAGTTATCACAAGGAGCTAGAAACACGGGAAATTGGGCTAGGGTTGAAAAATGCATTTACGAACCCAACAACAATTCTCTTCAAACTCGAGTCATGTTCAATGATTTATCTGTTTCTGGAATGATTTCGTTAATACCACGGGATCATCAATCTCCTATATCAGCTGAGTCTTGCAGAATGACTCTAAGATTGAGACGGGCAGGTGTTGATTTTTTAACGAGTCCAATCGCTCGTGGCAGAGGGCAAATGCGCATTCGTACAGAATCTAGTTTTTTAGAGCCGAGATTTGCTTCTATTTATGCTTATGGTTGCCATCCTACACGTTTAGACAAACAAATTAAGAGACAGGACAAATGGCCTCCGTTTTATCCACCTCGAGATGAAGTAATCTATTTGTATCATTTTTAATTAATTAATTAAATTTTCGATATATTGGGAATGAAACATTTAATATTTTCTAGTATACAATTCTACCTTTAGCATTGAATGATGATTATGAAGCAGCAGAGCCACGTCAATTGATCGGTGTTTCGAAAGAGGTAGACGTTATCATTCCGAACGAAACTCGTCAATCTCGTTTTGTAAACGCTCCTGTTACAAAATTAGGAATATGGAAGAAAAATGTCTGGCTCACCAAATCTCCATTGCGGAAAAGGCGGGCTCTTGTAAAATCTAATGTTGTTGCGAGTTCTTCGGATGTACATCGTTTTTCAGATTCTTTTAAAAATGGTCATAAAGCTAATATTCGTTCCATAAGGATACCGAGATCAACGGAGATGATCACTCCTCAAGATTTTGTAACCGCATTGATTAATAAACGGTCAAAAACCAACGAAATTGGTAATTGCACCGAACATCGAACAGGGCAGAGCAATCTGACCGATATAACTAAAATTCTTTTGAGAAATTTGGATGACAGCAAATCAAAGACAAATGTCAAGAGAGAAAAAAGTTACCCGAAAATGGAAAATGAGGAATCGAAAGAAACTAGACATTTATATATTGATGAATCGTTAGATAATATTTTTTCGATTGATCTAGAAAACGATAGTAAAAATTGGCAATCTAAAGAAAATATAGCTAGAGAAATGGAAGATGTTTTTTTAAGAGGTGCTAGTCAAGCTTTGACCAGATATATTGAAAGACAATTGCATCCTGCTATTAAAGAAACACTTATGATTTCTATGGGATATACTATCAGTTATGGATAATATGTTCTTCATTAGTTAGTAATAATTTCTTATAATTTAATTTCTCGAAAATTTAAATAAATATTGTAGAAATTTAAATAAAATTTAAATTATTGCTATAATATTAATGACAGATGTTTATAGCATCGAGAAAAAAAAATATATATATTTATTTATTTATTTATATAAAGATATATATATATATATTATATAAAATTATACATTTTTATTTTTTCCTTT
>NW_006263615.1:200169-208076 GCF_000469605.1 Apis dorsata | reverse complement strand
AATTTATTTTTAAAAATTTTAATTATATTTATTTTTTTATATATATAAAATAATTATTAAATAAGTATATAATTAAAATTAAGTAAAATCATAAAAAGATTTATCTCTAAAAATATGAAAATTTTTAAGAAATATATAAAAAATTAGTATAAAATGTGTAAAAATCTAGAAAAATGTAATGCTAGCTTTTTATGTATCATATTTTCTTGATATAAAATCACGAAGTTGATCAACAATATTATTTGGATAACATATATTTTTTACCTATTTTTTTTATTTATATATTTTCATATTTTATATATGAAATACTTTTATGTATGTTATATCAAATTGAAAACGTTATCTAAGAATTATACAATTTTTAGTTGAAAATCGAAAAATGTTAATAGGATTATAGAATGAAGTTAAAAAGGATTCTGTGATGTCACAAACAAAAAAAAATGGAAAAAAAAATAAAAGAAAGACAGAATAGATAAAAATTGAGGAATCAACGCCATCTCTAGAATGCCACAAATGAAACAAATGTAGATAAGGAAAGCAAAAAGTAGAAAATAAAGATAGAGTAAGAATTGCTATTAAATACCATCTCTAGAATATTAAAGAAAATATTTTTTTAAAAATATTCGAGAGATGGCGTAAATTTATTCATATTAATTCATAATATCATACTTTACTCGTATCATACTTTATTAAAGAAGTATCTTTAGTATCTAAGAGATGGCATTGATATTCAATTTCTATCTTATCTCTATCTTTCTTTCACTATTTGTTATCCTTTCTATGTGTTTCATTTGAGGTACTGTGAAGATGGCGTTGATTCTGCAATTTTTATTCTATCACTATCCTTTTTCCATTATTCTTTTTCTTTGTCTTTATTTATCAGATAACCTCTTTATATATTCTATGCTTCTGTTAATATTCCGCGATTTTTGGCGGCTTATTCTACCCTTACCAGATAATTCTGATGTTAGTTGTTATTATTATTCGTTATTGATATTTTTATCTGACTAATCAAAAAATATGTGTATGATCAAAGAAAATTGTGGAATAGTTTCAAATTTATTATATAGTTAACTATTGATCTGATTTTCAGATTAAATGTTCAAGTTGAAAATAATAATTAAAAACATCAAATAAACAAAAAGAAATGAAATCTCGTTATTATATTATATTATTTTATTTATCTTGTAAAAAAATTTTTTTTCATATTTATCTTAAGGGGAAAAAATATTAACTATAAACTTTTATTCAATATATTTTACTTATTATTTTTTATATTAATTTATAGGTTAATTTTATAAATTAGTCATATAAAATAAATAAATATTCAATAATGAAATTATATCATAAATATATATTATATAGTATATTTTTATATAATATATAATATATATAATATCATTATTGTTTTATAAAAGAGAAATAAAAAGCGAGAAAGATTAATTTTTAAAAGTATTCGCATTTTAAGTTCTTAGGTTTTATTTTAATATTAGTTTTCATTACTTTTATCTTTATACATTTCATATATCTTGAAATCATGATATATTTTATGCATCCCTGATCTAGGGATATCGATGCATAATGACCAACATTTCTATCTTAAAATGATTATTACTAAATGAATCACAATTTTTATTCAAAGTTTCTTTTGAATATTCTACTGTAATATTCCATAAGAAAAAATTATTAGATTTTTAATAATAATTAGCCGATATTACGGAATATTTTCTTTAAATATCTAATTATCGGTCATATACCAAACTATACCTGAAACTAGTTACAATATAATAATAGATGAACGATTCTCTATGTTTCACTATATATGTAAATCTCTGCAAGAGTGCAGAAAACGTGATGTAGTAGTTGAACCAGGGGTTGAAGTGATACTCTCACGCATATAGATCGAGTATATACATACTATATGCACCCTTATCTGTTAGTGATAGATTAAAAGATTCTCTGAGAATTTATAGAGCATTTGAAAAAAACATTTGAAGTTCTACTTGTAATTTTTATATCTTATATTACTAAATAATTTATTGTTTCATCGTGTCTTGTAACAGGTGTTTATAAATGTTAAATTTCATAGGTGATAGTGAAAGTTGTATCATTCATTAAATTGTTATTCAAAATAATACAATTATCATTATTTTGTATTTATAAAAAAAATGATTTTGCTTTACTTATTTTTACTTATTTTTAATTTTTATAATATATTTATTTCTATATTTATATTGAATAAATAAGAAAAAATAAATATTTACAGAAATTTTAGTATTTTAATCATTTTTAAATTTTTTTAAAATTTCAGATATAAGTAGATTTTCAAATATATTTTTATAGAAATTATTAAATTTTTTTAAAAATTATAAGGAAAAAGTGAAAAATACATTGTAAATGAATTTATATACATACATCACTGCCTCTGCACACTTACGTCATAGCTACCCTGTGTGCAGATCGGTGCAGCCTTACCACGCAGCAGCGTGTGCAGCAGCAGCAGCAGCAGCAGCAGCAGCCTGTCCTCTTTTCTCCGTATACTAGCATCCTTAGTGGAGGGGTGAGATTGGTGGCATTTCAGTGACGTCAGAGTCGATCGTCAGGCGCAACTGAGGGTTTGCGCCCATCATACTACGTCAGAATGACGAGCCGATAAACTATCCATCAGGGTTTTCTGCGGCGGGCGGGCCAACGGTCTTAGGGTAAACATTCTTTCCGATCGTTTTAATTAGTCGTACGTTGTTTTTTGTCTGCTTTTATTAAATTGTGATGAATTTATGAATATAAAAAAGAGAAAAGAATGAAGAAAACTACTGACGCGATTATCGATGAAGCACATTCTGGATTCTCATTTTTAGGTGGCCGCCGTTGGTTTGGCCGACGATGGCGAACTCGGCGGGGACAACAGTTGACGGTATCGACGTCGGTGAGAATGATGGTACAACAGGAGTAACTGGTGGCGGTCCAAGGAATCCTCTCATCTGCGGCGTCTGTCATGACTATTATAACGAGCCTTGCCTGCTATCCTGCTTTCACACCTTTTGTGCCCGCTGCATTCGTGGCCCTCATCTTGAGGGAAAAGTCTCCTGTCCTATCTGCGGGTAGATAACAACGACTGTTATTGCATGGCGTCCTTAGGGTGGGTGATGATCCCAGGTCTGGCTTAGGTTCGGCTACAATGTGCATGTCATTATATTTCCTAGTTCAATTATATATGTAGATTTAAATCCAAGTATAATGAGAAAATTTGTTATATTTAATTAATTTTTTATAATAATTTTTTGCTTTATACAATTTCATTTCAATTTTGGGATAAAATTATGAAATATTCTAATTTTTTTTTATATTTGTACAATAGAATGTATAATTCAATCTCTATTTAAAACTATTTAAATATATATATATATATATAATATCATTGAAATATGCATTATCTAGATGTGAATCTATTCTTATTATTTATATTATTTATAGATTATTATTATCTTATAAATACATACTTGATTTGACAATATCTCTTTATTGTAAAGTATGTGCGATTCTAATTTATTATGCAGAATAAAATTCTTTAGTTTTCCATTTTGCTATAATAGTTTTCTGACATTTTTTTTCTTTTATATATTATTTTCATTAGAATCCATTTTTATAATCTATAATAATATTCTTATTTTGCAAGACTTAAAATATATCTTTTTCATTACTATTAAACTTATCTTTAACAATTCTTTATTTTTGTAAATTTTAAATATTTTAATTATTTTATATAGGCAACAGACACAACTAAAAGATGGAGCACAACTACCACCGCCCGATCAGCTGATACGTCAGTTAGTTGAATTGGCAAATTCTGAAAATCCACCTTGTGCCAATTGTGATAAGCGTGACAAATCTACTATGTTTTTCTGTACAACATGTGGTATGTTACAAGTAACATTAAATAATTTATTTTACTATCTTGTATATTAAAAAGTAGTATCATCTGCTCTAAGAACTTAAAATTATTCTTATATGTATACAGGACAAGCATTGTGTACACACTGTAGAGAACATACCCACCGAGCAAAGATGTTCTCTACCCATGAAGTGCTGCATATGAGCAAATGCGCCAAGGATACTCAACGTCGTTGCCCTACCCATGGAGAACAATATATAATGTACAGTCAAAGTGCCAAATGCATGCTCTGCGCTACTTGTTTTCGCGATACTCCTGCAGATGCGAGACTTCATTGCGTTGATATCGAAACTGCCTGGCAACAGGCATCAAAGAAGATGGAACGAGCTGTTAATTCTATCTGCGAACTACAAGCTGGTGTGCGGGATGGAGTATTGGCTTTAAAATCACAATTGGATGAACTACGACATAGTTTGGATTCCGAAAAGAGAACATTGAATTCTTTCTGTCAGGGAATGCAAGAAGCTATAACAAAGACACATGGAAGTGCTTTGACGGAGTTACAACGACAGTTTGAAACGAAGGAGAGGATGGTTCGCAGTCAATTGTTATCACTAGGTAGCGCACTACCTGTACTGCAGATGCATTTAATGCTGTGCACCGCCTTCACAAGCGGTGCCACGAAATATCAATTTCTCGAGCTAGCTCATCCAATGTTAGACCGGCTTAGTCGAGTCGCACAATTAGGATATCCATCGAGGCCACCTTTGCTGACCGCGCATTTGAAGACTAATTATAAGAATGAATTTGCTCGTGCACTACAACCATATGTGGGTCAAGCACAGACTCCGAAAGAATCATTATATGATCAAACTCACACGATGACTCAGCAGGATCCGCCAGTGATTCAGGTATCTAGACTCATTTAGCTCGGTCACCTCGATTACAAAATTCCATCTTTACGTTCATATTACAAGTTTCTTTTTCATTGCATTTCTCGCGCACACTTCTGTGTAAGTATTTTTGTTTACAGGATTTTACTCGATATATGATGTGGCTTGTACTTAATCGTATGGTGGTAGTTAGTAGCCAGATTAGAATACAGTCATTCTTGTAGCAAATTGACTGTTCTTGGCAGACGTGAAAACGTTTCGTTTCTTGTTAGTTTCTTAGCCGATGATGTGGTAGTCAGTATCAGACTCTTTATTCAGACCCGTATATATTTATATACACGTCTGATGTGCTAGGAAGAAATGACCGGGCGTTTACGTAAAGCATTTCTTTTCCAAGCAGAGCAGCAAATCTGCTCAGAGGATTCCGACCAAGAGTGGGACCGACGGTGGACCGTTTTCCAATCACTGCCGAACATTTGATACTCAGTTAAAGGAATTGAATCAACAGTTGCTCACAGTGAAGGAACGTTTAGGGGAATTGCATCGCGACGTAGCACTTTTGAGAAGAGCCAACACACCTCCGTTAGGCACACGTTACGAACAAGTGGCAAGAGATTGTCGAGTATTAGAGCAACAATTAGAGCATTATCAAATGGAACTAGAACGTCTTAGAAATGTATTTGATGCGCTTTGGGATGAACAGATATGTAGAATTCACATAGAAAAAGAAATATTCCATTCACAGGTATTCTTCAGATTTTATTATTAATAAAAGCAAAAATATCTTCTACAATATCTTGATTAATATATTTTTTCTTTATTTAGATGAATGATATTCTATCATTGAGAAGTCAGGTAAAACAATTGCAAAATCTTGCTCAACAATTAGAACCATTTATAAAATCCTTTGCAACTGGAGTGAGTGCTGGTGAAGTAAGCATGACAGCTTCTGATGTAGCTAGTAATCAGCATTTACAGGCGTTATTGGATCACTTGGCACGATTACAAATGCAGGAACCCCCACAACCACAAACTCAAGCTCCAACTAAGGATCATCGACATTCGCGCACTACTGCTACCAGTGCTGATAATGCACTTTACATGAAAGGTATATATTTTTAGTTACAATATATTTTAATCAATTTTAAGAATATATATAAATTTTTAATTTAGAAACCAAAGAGGTACCGACACGTTGTCGTACTCCTTCCGGTGGTGTCGAAGCTGTTTTGGATTCGAGTGGAAATATCGTTGTTTATGGAACAGCCAAGTCTACAGACCCCAAAAGAGGAGTGCTTAGTCAATTGATTGAGAAAGCTAGAAGTAAAGAAGATCGTAAAAAGTCACCAGGGAGAGAGGAAAGTCGCGATCGTAGTCAGAGTCGACGACCAAGAAAATCTCCCGATAGTACAAAACCAAAGACACCGCCTGGTCACTGGTCTGCCAGCAAAGTACGTTCTTTGTATCGATCATTGAAAGGTGGCAGCGGAGACAATTCTGCCGAAGGACTTGATCAAACGGAAAGATGTGCGGATTCCCAGCAACCACAGTCGCATACGACTGGTAAGAACAAATCTGTAAGGATTATATGTACGACTAAATAGCGTTAGAAAAAATTTAATGCTTTAATGATTAAAAAAATTATGTAGATAGTATTTATAGATTGATGTAAATAAAATTCTGATAAATGTACGCAAGAATTATTGTACTATCGCGTTTAATTTAGGAATGATAAGTGTACTTAAATGTTATTTTTAAGTTATCATTTAAAATCAGATCAGTTAATCAATTAATTAAGTTAATGAACAGAAACTCTTAGAGTAAATCAGAGTAAGCCAACATGCGAAGAGTTGGAATTGATATTACATTGTCATACTTAAAATAATATTATGTAGTAATAATATGTAGTAATTTTTTAATGTTATAGAAAAGTTCAAGTATTTTTTTCATTTGGAACTCTATCAAAATAATTAATTATATATAATATATAATTAAAATAATCCATAAGCATAAGATCCAATTAAATCCATCCTTTATCTTTTGTAATTATCTTTTTCAAATTCTTTTATTTAATGAAACAAATATTTTGCATTGGATCTTAATCAAAATTTTAGTTTTCTGTTCTAAAAATATTTTAAATGAAATCAAAATGAATTTTTTATGATGAGATAGATATATTTGATTTAATTCATTCTGATTCATTTAAATCATCCATATATTTCTAACAGGCGAAGAAGGAGAATATCAACGAATTTCGGAGGCATCCAGCACTGGAGAGGCAAAAAAACGCGTTCAGGCTCAAGTACATGCAGTTCCCGACGAACAATCAATTTCTGCAGGCAAAGGAACCAAAGTGTATCCGGCCAGTGATTCGGAGGATGTATTCTATGCGGATGAAAAGGCTTCGACAGAAGTAAGGAGACGTCGTCGTGCAAGTTGCGACAGCCTAAGTACCACTGGCTCAGGAAGCAGGCGGTCGAGCATCATTGATGGGACGGTAGGTCAATCCGCGCAGGATCCCAGGAAAACAATGGTTCTTTTGATCGGATCTACACCGAAGTCGTCATCTCTGGTGCAGAAGCAGCGTTCCTGGGAAACATTTCCGCGGCCAAAAAGCAAACGCAGCGTAACGACTACTGAGGGTGGAGCTTCGTCCCTTAGCCAATTGAAGAAAACAGATAGTTTCGAGGGACACGAGGAAACGGTGAGGACGCTGGTGGCAGCCGTGCAGGAAACGAGATCGCATCTACATCATCGTCATATGCACCATCATCGCCATCACCGGAAGAGCAAGACAAATTAATACAACTGATTGTTGATCAATCTTGTTCGAGGAAGATCCGCGATGAAGGTTACAAGGAGCTTTTTTCAAGAGGTATCCAGCCCGGATGGTCAAAGTGCGGAAGTAGATTTTAAGTAGAAAGAAAACTAAATCGAAATAAAAGTATTTATTAGACTGTTTTGGTAGTTTGATTTGCATTTGGCTATCCGGGAGAGTCAATACCCTCCAAAATAATGCCTAGCATACATCGGAGAAAGTACTATCGAAAGACTGTATGTTTACGATGGCACATTATTATTGGTAGGAAAAAATATTGTTATGCAAAATACTGGTATTACAA
>NW_006263615.1:192431-199913 GCF_000469605.1 Apis dorsata | reverse complement strand
AAAAAAAAAAAATAGAAAGGGCATTTCGTGTAATGTATATAATACTAAATGAAAATAATTTTACGAATTAGAAATTATTTATCGCTATAAACTGCCATTGATGAAAGCACCTTCGACAAGTGCATATTTTTACTTTTATGAAATATTATAACTTTTTCGAATTTTATTTTTGGGTTTGGACCAAGAACTGTTTTCAATATTTTTTATATAATCATCTTGTATAATTGCTCGGGTAATTTTTACTCCCATGTATGTCTAGTCAGAGTTGTTTCAGGGTCAACCAGCCTTCAACGTAGAGCAGTCCTCAATTTTTTATTGAACAGTGTTTTGATTGCACTTTGAAGCGCCGAAGGTCATAATATGCTGCCAATAGTAAAATAAAAACAATACATTATGTATACATATATATAAAAAAAAAAAAAAAATTGATAAATGGTACTCTTGTTGTTGATGCAATCTTTACATGGTGCATAAAACATTCAGAGACTCGAATTAGGATTAGAGAGACATCGATAAATTATATGTGGTATACACGAAGTTAGGATTTAATTAATACTATTATTGGTATTACTATTACTATTATTAATATTATTATTATTATGAAAAAGAATAAAAAGATAAACAAGAAGAAAAAAAATAAAAAAATGGAGAAATAATTTTCCATGCTGCTCAAATCGCGCGTTTTCTTTATTTTGGATTTGGAATTGGATTAAAAATAATAAATTTTATAAGTTGGTCAAAATTGATTCATAAAAATTAGAATTTATATATAATAAATTCAAAGTACTTTATATAATATATACCAAATCTCTATAGTTTAACAATGAACAAATCATTGATTATATATAAGAGATTAAAGTAACCAGTATTTTATCTTGATAAGAAAAATAGCCTAATTACAAGTGTATTTGTAATTTGCCAAATGCACAAGAATTCACCGTCTATTCCACAATATGCTCCAATTGCATAGGTGCATTAAATGTTTTTACAATTACACACATATATATAAAATGTTTGAGGTAATTGTATTACGAAAAATATACAGCTTATACCATGAAAAACGAAAGTTTTTCATAGCAATTAAATAAATCGTTTAAAGGATTAAAAAGATATCATGATCTTTATATAGATCATGAATTACAATTATAGTACATGTACACGATTAATTATACATAAAAAATGTCAAATTGCTGATAATAGAGAAATATACAAGTTACAAACTATAAAGTTGTTCGATTGTTGGTAAATATTTTGACTGTTATTTAATGCAATGAATTTACTAATATTTAATTTAATTTTATATATTCTTATTCTTTTCCTTTATTATATCAATTTTTATTATTTAATGATTTGATAAAATTGATTGAAAAATATATATACAATATCATAATACATCAATAATTATTCTCATAAAAATTATCTTTTTATAATTGATTTATTGAAAAAATGCAGTAAAATATATTAGAATTTTTTATATTATTGTACATTATATACACTATAAACATTACATTGAAATATACATTGAATGAAAATAAGAATTACGCATTATACATTTTAATGCTACTTGATGCAGATTTGATTGTACTAATTTGAATTATATTATTATTTTTGTTTAATAAAATATATATAAAATATAGTTCATTGCTATAAATTTATATTCCATATTTTTATCTTTTTATGATTCTTATATCATTAAATTATATAAAAAATTATACTTACAAATTGGATAAACTGTAGAAAAAATTGATTGCGAATAAATTAATTAAAACTTACATATTTATTATTACTTTATTATATTCTTTTCCATTGTTCTTAAAACATTAATTTTGTTTATAGATTCGTTTAAAAATTTTTTTTGTTCAAATGTATCACTATCTTTTTTAATATCATCAAGTTTAGTTGATTTTATAATTTCATAATTGTATATATGGTCTATCTCTGTCGATTTCAATGATGTCAAATTAATTAATTCTATAAGAGCATTCCTTTCATTTGATTCTACTAATATTTGCAATGCTTTTTGAAAGTGGTCTATCAAACGCGTTAATTCAAATATCGTGATATTTTTACTAACATTTAATGTTGCGTCAAATGGATTATAAATATAAAGCGGTGATAAATCTTGTTTCGGTTTGAGTTTTCCTTCTTTTATGCAAATTGCTTGCATTTTAAAATCAAAAATACTGTAATATTCAAAAAATCCATATAAGAGATTATGTAAAGAATCATTATTATAATTTATAGAATTTTTCCAGTCAGAATACCAATTTTTTTTTGACTTTTCTGTAAATATAAAATTTAATATAATAAATATATAAAATTCTTTTAATATTTATACTTACTTATGTAATATTTTATTATATTTAAAGAAGGTAATATATTTTTTATTTGTAAATAAAATATAATTAACAAAGTAAGGGAAAAATTCGTGATCCAATGCCCTGAAATTTCCTTTGTTATATCCATATTTCTTGCCCATTTACGAATAGTGCAAATAAGTGGTTTAACACGCGAATCCATTTCTCCATATCCATATAACAATTCAGACATATGTAGCGCAACCCTGTATATATTTTATACAGTTTCAAAAGCAATCATACATTTTATAAAGATAAGAAATATTTACTACATACACGTTTGTGCTACTAAGATCACAATGCATATTTGTATTTTGGTTAAAAAATTTAATTATTGGAACTCGTGCTTCAAGAATTTTTTTTAAATCATTAATACCAGGAATACAAATTTTTATTACTGTGCCTATTGCATCCAAGAATTCTTTCTGTTCATTTCTTTCTGTAAGATGGACAGGTTGTGTCATGTACAAAAATTTTTTTGAAGACTGAAAGAAAATTTCAATTTCTATAAAATTAAAACAAAATTAAATCATTATAAAATTATATGTTTATACTTACATTATTTACGTCAGAGACACATGTTTTACATAATAAATCAAGATCACATCCTATTTGACCAAAACCATTAACAGAAGATCCAAATGGTATGACATCTATATTAGTAAATAATCTAGATAAATAATAAGAAATTTGTTCAGCAGTAAAAAATCTCAGCCTTGTATCTAAATCTGTAATTTTTAATATATTGTAAAGAGAAATCATTTGTTCCGATATCTAAAAACATTAATTAATTAAATATTATACATATTATATATAACTTTTAATATATATTATTATATTCAATTTATAATTAGTTTTATATATTACAGAGTTTTTACATCCTAATATTTCTTTAACTTGATTGGAATTAGGAGGTTTAAATATTGTTGAATTTTTTAATGACATATTTGTTAAATTTTTAGTTTTATACAAAAATAATGGTGTAACAGAATGAGCATACTCTGAATTTATTTTACATGAAGCTAAATTTCTAAAAATTTCCACATCTTTCTCTGCTTTTAATTCTATTAATAGAAAACACTAAAAAAATTATAATATATATAATTATTCAAATATATATTTAACATTGTCAATCTTCAAATTAAAACAAGTATAAAATAAAAATCACAGAAGATACTTACTCTATCATTTATTGTATTATAAAAGAACATTTTTTCAATATTCACATATTTTGTACAAAATTTTTCCAAATCATTAACATAATTTTCTGCTACCCTTACTAAAATAGATTTTTTTGCTTGAGTTTGTCTAAATTTAAGCATTTGTTCAAATGTCATATTTCCACCTATAAAATTTTTTATTTTTAATTTACTTTTGATCTTTTAACACATTTAATACATTAACATTTTTAAACAATATTTTTTATAATAATGTTGTTTTATAATAATACTTGTTATTAAACTTAAATTATTTAACTAAAAAAGATTAGTTATTCTATTTGATATTTTAAATTATTTATAATCTTTTATTGTATAATA
Source organism: Apis dorsata (assembly GCF_000469605.1). Classification (NCBI taxonomy): domain Eukaryota; kingdom Metazoa; phylum Arthropoda; class Insecta; order Hymenoptera; family Apidae; genus Apis; species Apis dorsata. Next base: position 196,018 of record NW_006263615.1, on the reverse strand, counting down.
TATATCTGTTAATCGTACTATATATTCAATGTTAAAATTTCAATTAGATGATATTAATAAATTCATAAAAGTAAATAAATAAAACATAAGATAAATTAATAAAAAATAAATAAAACATAAAATTCTAACCTATAATAAATTTAATGGAATGATTATAAGTCATTAAAATAAAAATTTAAAAAATTATATTAATAAATTAATCATGGAATAAAAAAAATTTATTATTGAAAGTGTAATCATTTATATAAATGAGGTTATGAACTAGAAATATAATTTTTTAAAACTGGTATTTTAAAAGCAAGCATTACCATACTTGATATCTGCCTGATTTTTAACATTATATTCTGTTTTACACCTTTTTATGTTTACTATACATTTACAATAAAATGAATTTAATATAAATCCAAAATTTATATTAATTCGATGTACAAGCGCCATTTCTATATGATATACTCTAGCGTCAAGCACGTGGAATTTGATCTGGATACATGCATACTTACAATCGATAAAGTAAGTATTTACACTTATATATTTTTGGATTTATACAATAGTAATCATACTATTACATAATTAAAAATAGTAAAAATATTAAGTATTAATTTATTTAATAAATTTCAATTTAATTATTAAAATTTAAGATTTAATTATTTGCAATCAAACGAAATATACGATTACTCATTTGAATTATCGATATGAATATAATTTTTTATAATTAACATACTAACATAATACTTATTATAAAATAATATCAAAAATTTTGATATTAAAAATTAATCTTAATTCATTTTTAAACTTTTTATCATAAATTTGACATTTTTTTGAAAAATATATGTTATATATTATAAAAATATTAAAATTTATATGAATATAATCAAGATCTATTACATACATTATGTCATAATATTAAAAATTTTTATAACATATACAAGAATATTATATTGTATCTTGAACTTGAAAAAGTTTTAAAATTCTACATCCCTTGAAAGGAGTGCAGTATAGTATCTAAGCCAGGCGATGACGTAAGCGCAGACTATCTTTTTGTATCATTTCGATACATGCAAACATTTTTTTTCTTTAATAAATATTTTACCAGTTCCAAGAAATATTAATTTTGTATTGTAATTTTCTAAATTTAAAGAAATTCTTAAAAATAAAAGAAAAAGAGTTTGAAAGTTTATCGTAAATTTTTTAGGATATATATATATATTTTCGATTTAAAAATTTTAAAATCTAAATATGAAGAAAAGAAAATATCATAAAAATAAAATTAAAAATATTTTTACATTAAAAACGAAATTTTAATAGATAAGAAATAAGCATCACACAAGTTATTTTTATACTAAAATTTCATTTGTAAAATGGTTAAATTCGTCATTCAACGATCAAGAAACAAAGACAAACGCTCTAGTGTCGCACTCTATCGGTTGATCGTTCAAATATTATGCAGATCGCTACAAGTTCTTTTTCTCCGTTTCATCTTTATATATTCTCTCGTATTTTTCTTTAATTCATCATTCGTTCTTTCTTTTCTCACAAAAGAGAATTTTAAAAGCAATCCTGCGTTATTTCCTTCTATTATCTTCAAATTTATTAATTTTACCGTTCTTCTTTTCTTCCATAACGAAAACCATCTATCTCTGTTTCTTCACTTCATAACGCGTATCATTGCTTCTCTCTACAATTCTCCCTCTCTTTTACTTCTCTGGTCAGCTCTTCGTTAGTTCGTCCTGCGAGGGGAATACAGAGGTAACAGGGACCGTGTACAGGGGACGAAGTCAGTACAGTCTCGAGCCTCGCGTCGATCACAACGGATTTTATTATTTCTCGACTCTCTCCATGCTCGACTGCCTCTTTCCAGAATAACGAACCGCCGGCAGGTGTGTGGTGCAGTGGCGATAATAAAACACGTGAAAATAATCTTTTTGGCTAGAGGAACGTGGAAACGTTTTATTCGAAAGAAATCGATCTATTCCGCAAAAATTAATACCGTGGAATCAATGATAATAAAATAATTATTAAAGATATCCGTTTAACCAGAAGTAAATTTGAGGAGAGAATATAATAACTCTATCTCGCGATAAAAAATATCTAAATGACAGGAATCGGTTGCGTCAATCATATTAATCTCACAAGAGTACGATGATGATTGTTTTATCTCTATGACGAGCACGAGATGAATCTTAGAGATTTTAGAATCTCGTAAATGATCGAGAAGAATTATTATCGAAGTATCATCCACATTTTGGGGATGTCGACTTGCGCGAGATGGACTTTATGGCCGGCAAGAACGCGTTTTCGACGCTATCTGACGAGTATCGCGTGCTACCGGAAGTGTTGATGATGAACGAGCCGGATCCACGAGGTAGATCGAACTGGTGATTTCAAAACGAATTCCGGTGCTTCTTGAAAAGTGATATTTTTGACTTTTCATTTATCGTTTCCCTTTCTCGTTTACGTTTGACTCGTTCTTTCGTAAGAACAGTGAAAAAGATTTATTTTTGTCCTTATTTTTGTCGAAATCATAAAAAAAGATCGGATATCTCGGCATCGTCTCGATAATTGAACAATTTTTTGGTAGAAGACGGGTGATCAGACAGGTGAGATATTTTCGCAAACAATTTTTTTACTCTTACATTCTTTGTTCTCTTTCATAATTTTGGATATTTGTAAGATATACTTTGCAGTTTTTTATAAAATAAAAATATAGCATGATATATGAAACGATTAACGAAAATGATACATTTACTCGATTTATTGCCTTCATTCGCCCGATCAATTCATTATATCAAAAGTTGTAACTCGTAGATTAAAGCCTATTAAACAATCGTTTCGGTTTTACGTTTTTAATCGCGTTGACACCAAGATGGCGCAATATCTCGTTGCAAAGACTACGAAGACCACGTTGGCGGACATTCAAGGGCGCAGAAGGCGCCTGGAACGAGTTCTTGGCGAGGCTATTGTCAAAACGGATTTGATAAAAAATAAGAACGAGATAAAAAATTCATTACTTACGTCACCGCATCGTCCGACCATAAATTTTCGTTCTAAATTTGGTTCTCCATTCTCAAGGTCGTCGAAAGCGAACACGCGCACATTTCACAATGATTTTGTCACTGCTTATTTATCATTTCCCTTATCCCCACTGAAATTTATTTATCTTCAAAGTGATATTATTTTTCATTACGTATTATACGCATCATAGTTGATCTAAATTCTTAATCATTCCCAACTCTCAAAATTTAAATAAACAAAATTTTAATAACCTCTCACAATCTTCGTTCAATCTTCGATAAATCATGATCTCTAAATTCTGAATTTTTCACGAAATCGTATCGAAATTTTTATCGCCTACATCTATATATCTAAAAATCAAAAAATACCTATATATTTGAAAAATATCCTTCACATCTGGATAGATCTGGACACCGATATATAAGTCCAAATTGTATAATTCTTGTTGTACAAGGGAGATATATTTGAAAAAAAAAAAAAATGAATAGGCAGAGGGGTGTAACGCGAGAGTGGGTGACAGCTGGGCGAACAGCGTGGAAGCAATCGTTTCCTTTCTCGAGCGCACTTGCGGAGAC
>NW_006263615.1:189094-192214 GCF_000469605.1 Apis dorsata | reverse complement strand
GGGGGGGGGGGCGAACATTGCCAACGGCTGAATGGGTATAACGTGGACTTCATAGTCGGTTTAATGAAACGGCATTATGCAACGGAACTACGCGAAAACGGGTACAAGGCTCGTGACGCTGTTCATCCTCGTAGGCAGGCGGTGTGTGGTGACCAAATATGCAATCGCCAAGGATCGTCCACGCTCGCCTCTCGATTTTAGTTCATTCGATGATTAAGATAGATCCTTGAGCGAAAATCGAATTCGTAAATTTAACTTCATCGAAAATAAGATATTGTAGCGAGGTGTAAATTGTTCCTTCTCGACGAAAGGGAAGTAACAATTAATAATAGTAATGTAGTTTATTTTTTTTTTTTAGAAAGAAATTATCCTCAAGATCGTTGTTTAACAGATTCTCGTTAACGAGGCTATTGTTTTAGTCGTAAATCTCGAGCTTTCGTAACGGCAACGCGAACGGCATACATATCGATGACTGAAAAGACGGATATAGCCGTCTTACGCGACAGAAGTCACCGGTGACTTCAACGCCTGGTATGAAACCCTGCCCATTACGTGGGCAGCGTTTCAGCGTACTCTTCCTCCTCCTATGTCCAATGAGCCTAGCGATTAGCGTGGAAGAATGAAGCGCGAAGAGTTCGAAACAAACGCGTTCGTAAAACGTACGATTCGTACGAGAAAAGGGATATTGATCATTTCATGAAAAATATTTTTTTTTTTTCTTTTTCCTCCAGATGCGAGTAACGAAAATTTTCCCATCCTATCCAACGGAGGTAAGGGGGAGGGAGGGATAAATTTTTTATAAGCGACAGAAGAGAAGAGAAAGTGAAAGGTGGTGTAAAAGTGGCGTACGGCCCTGGTGGGCTCCCAAGTGCATCGATTCACGAGGCACGAGCCTGGCCGCGGTTAGAAAAGGTGGAAAGAAAAGGTGGCAGAACCTCGCGGGATGTCGATCGACCAGCGTGCCCGTAATAAAATCCCGCGATTCGTCTGGTCGCGAGCTCGTGTGCAATCGAAAATCGGAAGGGAAACGAAGTGGTGGAAAGTCGAAAATGGCGTGGAGGGCTCGGTTCGATCGAGCACGGTGGTCCAGTTCGGTGTTGCTCGAGGTCGTTCCTGTTCCGTGCACCGGCCTCTCCTCCTGCTCGAAAAAGTGAACGTTGCGTTATGTTCGGCCACCTTCGCGAAACACGGCATCGCTTTCTCGGCACAGCTCTACTAACCACCTCGAAAACGTTTTCCTTTCTTTCTCTCTCTCTCTCTCCCTTCGAAAAAATCAAACCCAATTTTTCCCTTTTTCTCTTCCTCCTCGTCTCGCCTCGAATTTGATTCGCGATGCCGAGAGATCGAGGCAAATTTCCCGCCGTTTTCTCACCAATTTTCCATCCTTTTAATCGCGTTATCCGAGATCGATCTCGTTCAATTTTGCCAATTTCTATTATTATTACGCGTGAGCGGAGAAGAGATTTTTCGGATTGTATTGTGGTGCGCGATAAAGACAGATATAATCGATAGGATGGGAGAGTAAAGATAGATGAAGTAGAGAGACACACACGAAGCGAGGAATACATATATATATATATTAATATCGAGTGAATGTATCGATCGAAAAACGATAGACGTGGATAATTCGTGCGATTTTTTTCTCGTAGCAAGTGTTTTTTTTTTTTTGCACGGTCGATCGTATTCATGGGAGTTCGACCCAGTTATTAATAAAGACTTTCTCTTTTATTTTAGCCATGGACTGGCGGGGAGTCGCATTGGCATTTTTATCGGTAAGTAAAGAATCCATCCTTCGTTATATATAAATGACACTATGCACGTGCTTTCTCATGCTTAATAAAATCGTAATTTTATTCCTCTCTCTTTCTCTATTTATCTATCTATCTGTCTCTTCTCACCACTCGAATCAAATTTATTCCTTGAACGTGCAACACGAAATACACGAGTATATAAGTGCGACCAATGCCACGCTACGAAATTCCCCTGCAACCTTTGATCAATCTCTCGCCGCTAACTCGTGAAATCAGCTGATTTTCAAACTCGATCCTTCGATCCAACCTACACATTTCCGATTTTCATTTTGATTATCTGTAATGTCGCTTTAACTTAACTCTTTCTCCCAACGAATTGTACGGAAAATAAACTCGACTGGGGAGGGGAGGGAAGTACGTTGAGCAGGAATGCGGGGAATTATGTAATCCTTTGTTGGTACGACGTAAGTTGCTAGGAAAATCGTGTCGAGATGGCTGCAATATATATTTTTTTTTTTTTTTACGCTCTGCAATTTTTCATCTCGACGTTAATTTCAAAATAAGAATTCGTAGAATTCTCTTTGAATTAATATTAACAGTTCGAATGGATATTTGAATTATTTTTTGATTATTTGCAATTCGTGAAAGTTGGGCTGCGATGAATCATTTTCACGAAATATAAAAACCGTGAATATTTGGCATCGATTGCTTTGATATAGTTTTTTCCCTTTTTTTCCTTTTCTTTTCTTTTCATTCTCGTTGTCATTCTCGTTCAAGCTCGTGTTTAACAAGCGTTGCAAACTTTCATATTGCTCCGCGAGCTCGAAATGAAGACTGCACGAGGTAATTCGAGTGGATGCTCGTTCTTTTTTATGGTAATCATAGTAAACAACGCCTCGTAAAAAACGAAGCGATGTCTCTCTTGACAAAGACCGGCGGGTTTGATGTCGTTAACCCATTCAGGAGGTTGGAATCATAGGCCTGTGCAACGCTTAATAATCGACAACCACGCTGAAATCTCACGATTATACCGATTATTATACCGACCGCGGGCAATTCTTACAAGTGGGCGTTTTTCAAGTTCTTCCGGCTTTTAAATAACTTTTAAAAACGGTTTGCAAACGAGACATTTTCTTTTTTTTTTTTTTTTTCTTTCTCCCCTCCCATTTCGAAACAACTCGCCAACTCTCGAGAGCTAATATGTGTACACGCATATATAAACAACATAACTATAAAGTCCCGATCCGAATAAAAATTGCAAGTTTGCGAGAAGAAAGCGTTTCGCGAGCAAAAGTAAATAACGACCTTCGAAAAAATATTGAATTTTCATTTGAACGTTTGCACGCGCAAACGTTTCTTTAAAAAAAGA
>NW_006263615.1:186002-188731 GCF_000469605.1 Apis dorsata | reverse complement strand
AAAAAAAAAAAAAAAAAAAAAAAAAAAGGGATTCAAAGCAAATTCTCGACGACAAAAATTGGACACTCTCGAGGAGGATGCAAACGTTTGCGGCGCACTCGAGAAGAACGAAGTTTTAAAAAAAATTTCCGTGATCACCGCGAGTGCTTGTATCTTCTCGCGAGGAACATAAATCTTGAAAAGACAGAACTCGAAGGGAGGGGGGGAGGGAACGTGTAATTTTAAAATCTTAGTAAGGAAAAAAAAAAAAAAAGAAAAAAAAAAGAAAAAAGAAAAAAACGAGGAAAAAGAGAAAACTAAAAATACAGGAAATACGTGTTCCCGCATAAAAATCAAAGAGGAGAGCAAAGAGAGGACAGAAATTTCAAAGTATTGGCAAACATTTGCACGAGAAGTTGTGCACGGCGGAGAAAGAGACACAATCTATCGTTGCCACGCCTACTTTTACTTGGTGTTCTTTTAAATATCGGCGCGGGATCTCTTAAGAGCTCTCCCGAGCTCGTTTTCACAAACGTTTCACCGTGAAGTCGATAGGAGAGCCAATACCGGAAGTGAACCGCTAAACGCTCCCTTACGAGCAGTTCACACGTACCGATGCAAAAGAGAATCGAGCGTGAACTTTCGTCGCTGTTTAAAAAGATGATATAAATACTGTGCTCACCGGTGGAAGGAATCCAATATGCGTTATTACAATATTTTTATTTTTCTTTCTGTGTTATATTTGTCACATATACTCATCCAAAACGACAATCTGTATCTACATCTCCATGCTAAATTTAATAATTGAAGTTATGAATAAAATTAGTTACATAAGTTATTTCGATAATTTATTGTTCATAATAATGATTGCAAATAATCATAAGGAAAAACGAGATTACGTGAAAAGCGGATTCTATTATAATATCTACGAATAAATGTTATTCAAGCATTTTAATAAATAATTACTTAAAGTAACTTTATTCGAAATTTTTAATTAATTATTTTTTTTAGATTAATGTCCAATATCTGGCATAGAATCCAGAGAATTCTAACGTATCTATATAATGTAAAAAAATTTTTATTTCTCATAATATGTAATTATAATTTGTAATAATAATTTATAAATGTAATTTTATATTCGAGTAGTTAAGATATAATAATTGTACGTACACGAATGAGCTTGGACATATTATATAGATATATTAATATTATATAAAAATAATTAATAGTTTCGAAAACATTTTCAGTTTCCAATCTTGGATGATTATCCTAACGTAACTTCGTAAATGAAATATAATTTTTACGATTTTGAATATTCAAGTTATAGCTCTTCTATTATTGTGTGGCGTGTCAGGTGTCAGGATTGTCAACAAAGCGTCTGAAGTGGGGATATATGATCCTAGCGAAGGACTTTTTTTTGCTACTGTGTCGCGAGACTTCTCAGCAGTGAACAGTATACTTTCCGTGACGATACGTTCCAAACACTTTTTCATTTACATTCGTTTATCGTATTTTAATAAACTTTGCTCTGTATACGAACGATTTTTATTTGGATTAATGCAAAGTGTATTATTAAAAATAATTACGTTAACGAATTTATAGAATCTATCTAATCAGTTCACAAATAATAAACTGTACGATTACGCGCATATGTGATGAAATTGTTCGTGGTGAAAATAATTAATCAGATCGTGTGTCGGTGACGAGCGTGTTTCAAGATCTCTTACTCTTGCAACTTGTTGACTGTGAAAAACAAGATTAATCCAAAAGGATAGAGTAATTGCGATTTTTCCACTTACGGATAGGAGAGAACATTATCACAGGAGAGCGGTCAATAGAAAATCTCGCGTTTGTTTAACTCGAGAGAGAAAGTTGTGAGTGACGCGGCCAAGTTTAGAACGAGCCATTGCGTAAAATGATTTTTTAACTGATCCATCGAAACTCATCGCCTTGCGTAATTCACAAGGGCGTTCGTATCTAATTTGAATAAATCCGAATTTCGAATTCTGGACGAGTCAGCAATCCTTTTGGAATTTCTATACACCCACGTTCAACAATGCTCATTTAATATCTTTAAATCTTTCAGTTTCGCATCTTTTTCGATCGTGAATGTTTCACGAAGATAACCGTAATTAAGGAGACTTACTTTTACTTTTTCGAGTAAATAAATAAATTCCAAAGATTTGAGAGATTTTTTCCGAAATCCGATAATTTTAAAAAATTATCTTGGTAGATAAAAGATTCCGAAAAATAGACAATGGGCATTAATTGGTTGAAAAAGTAAGTGGTTAAAAATTTCGAATAAAATTACTTTTTAAGTAACTATTTATTAAAACGTTTGAATAATAGCTATTATAATCGAATCCGCTTTTCATATAATCTCAGACAATTACAATTATTTCCAATTATTATTATCGTTTCGATCAATAAATTATCGAAGTTAATTAATGCAAATAACTTTATTAGTAATTTCAAGTTTAATTTAATTTTCCCCACTTGAAAGTAAATAAAGAAGAAATTCGATTCGTTATGCCATCGAGATATTTTTACATTCTATTTAAAAGCTACGTTACAACAATGACGTCATGGAGAGATACTTATAGGGTAGAGTGAATAATGCGACTTGCGTTATGCGCCACCAGGATCCAGCGTGATAGGAGGCGTTCTCAAGGAGATTTCTACCTACGCTAGATCCGCGATCTACGTCGATCCGATTACCCATTGATCCACTTGATAACTCGGTTGCCCTC
>NW_006263615.1:185450-185749 GCF_000469605.1 Apis dorsata | reverse complement strand
AAAAAAAAAAAAAAAAAAAAAAAAAAAAAAAAAAATAGTCTCAACAATCTTGAGGTTAATGGTCGCGTTTACAGAGATAATCGCATGTTGTCGTTAATCGCTGAAGAAAAAGATACGATCGATTATGCGTATTTATTAAAAATTATTTCCTCTATCGTATATACTTTGCTGTATATTTATCGGCTACTCGGAACGGAAGAGGAAATCTCTTTTAACCACAAAGTAGTATAAGACTTTCATTTCGAGAATAAAAATACCGATATGCAAATATTCTCTGGAAACGTCGTTCTGGAATATTT
>NW_006263615.1:183605-185400 GCF_000469605.1 Apis dorsata | reverse complement strand
ATATATATATATATATATATATATATATATATATATATATATACTTTGGCAAATCATAGATGTAATTATCTTGTAAAGTTTCATCTTTGAATGAATAAAAACTTAGATCTGGATTTTGTACGCCCATCTTCGAGCAATCTCTTTTTATCACAAAATGGAATTTCGATCAGAGAATACTGTTACAAAATACGATTATGCAAATATTCTCGCATCACTTTTTATCACAAGATACTTTGTGTACACGTTAACGGATCGTAATTACCTCGTGTTGCTTCGAGGTTAGTTTTCTCGAAGAAAAAAAAAAAAAAAAAGTTTCATCTTTGAACGAATAAAACAGTATCCGTGAAACTAGATTTAGGTTTTGTATGCCTATCATCAACCTCGAAGAAATCTCTTTTAACCACAAAGTACGATACAGGTATCTGCCCACAGATCTTTCAATCCTTGGGATAAACAAACAAAAAAAAAGAAAAAAGGAAAAAAAGGCAACAGCACGCGTATTTTCATCTTTTTTTTTTTTACCACAAGATGCGTACTTTGTATACCTCGGCAAATTACAGTTGTGTAATTACATTCGTATCGTTTCGAGGATCGTTTTTTCTTTCGAAAGTTTCATCCTCGAATGATAAAATATAACATCCGTGAAACGTTTTGCACTGATCCATCGATCAATCTCATCCTCGATGCGGATTACGATGCGAAACTGCACTTTGCACCACTTGAGATTATATATAATTGGAACTTGGAACATCACGGATGGACGTGAGTGGAAACGTTCGATCAGAGTTTGGGCATTAATCCAGAGTTGAAAAAGTGGTTAGTTAAAAATTTCGAACAAAGTTGTACTTTTAGTAATTAATTACTTATTAAAAACGTTCGAATGACATTTATTACTAGCTATTATAGAGTTGTTCATATAACCTCGACCATTACAATTATTATATTTTGAACGACAAATCTACGTCCCACGGCAAAGTTGAATGTTAACCTATTGAAAAAGTAACTTGTTGAAAATTTCGAATAAAGTTGTACTTTAAATAATTATTTATTAAAAATGAATGACATTTATTACTAGCTATTATAAAGTTGTTCATATAACCTCGACTATTACAATTATCATATTTTGAACGACAAATCTACGTCCCACGGCAAAGTTGAGCGTTAACCTATTGAAAAAGTAACTGGTTGAAAATTTCGAATAAAGTTGTTAAGTAATTACTTGTTAAAAACGAATGACATTTATTACTAGCTATTATAGAGTTGTTCATATAACCTCGATCATTACAATTATTATATTTTGAACGACAAATTATCATAAAGTAACTTTATTCGTAACTTCAACTTGATTAAATTTTGTCCATCACAGAACAAATCGGTGGTTTGATTCTGCGCGATTCCATTCCTGTATACGACAGTTCCATTATCCGATAAAGTCCACGAGGAGGAGTAACCTTCTCCAATATAACACGAGCTCTATTGCTTCTGTTCCTCCCTGCCGTGAGACGATTTGACATAAACATAATTGCACCCGTGTTAAAGATCGTGTTCAAGCCCCTAGAACAAGCAAATCGTCAATTCTGTAATATCTACTTCGATAAAATTTTTAATCGCACAAACGAATATTTCCTTTGCTTTTCTTTCTTCCTTTTCGTATTAACAATGTTGTACATTAATGTTGGACACTCGACCATTCGATATTTCGCTTCGATTCAATTCTATATTAATGGATGGATTATTCGAATTTGAGCGATTCAATATTTTACTTTGATATAATTCTATATTAATGGATTATTCG